>NW_026556805.1:0-31170 GCF_029017545.1 Prosopis cineraria
AATTAGCATTTCTTCCACACTGTCGAATGTGTTCTGTTCCTTTTCCCTCCCTTTCTCTGGTATGTTGGTACATCAGCTTAACCTTCCGTAGATATATAAGGCTAATTGCGAATAAATATTACCAATACTCAACATACATGTTTTGTCAATTCCCACTCTTTTTTTTTTATTCCATTGCCTGATTCTAGAAAACGTGAGAGTATTATCACTTTCCATTTAAATTATTCGAACTCCAGTTATATGTGACTGATATACCAATGATGACCTCAAGGGTATATTTTAAGGATATCTTTGATATATTTATTTAACATGGCTGCATATATCAAGATTGGAACTTAAAACTTCAATTCAGGCAATAAAAAAAAAGAATCTAAACTTCAAGACAAACTAATTTAACTTATTAATCAACATATTTATTTACGGCGTACACATTTCACCTTTTTTCAGAGGGAGAATTTCAACTAGGGCCTCAGAAACAAATTAATTATATGCAAGATTCAAAAAAATTCTGAAATACTTTTCCAAGCCCAAGGGCTGAATTACAATTAATTTTGTGAGTCCATTTACAAAAATGCCCTTACCTTTTATTTTTTTTTAAAAAAAAAAGTGTCCTCTCACCTGCCACGGGAGCCACCAAGATATATGTTATAACTAGAAGAAATTGGGTTTTAAAATTTGACAATCTTTTTTGTATGAATAAGTAATGTTTGAATATGTACAAATGATTGTTCTTATATATGCAATAAGATGTCCATGATTAATAAAAACCCATGAAAATATTTAAAAAAATAAATTATAACACATATTTTTTATTTAGCATATATTGATAACTTGATAACATTGAAGGAACAAGTTATGAAAAGAACAAGTGATGTTCGAATATGTACGAAAGAATAAGTGGCTAAAGTATATTTTTTATTCTCTAATTTTTGAGTTCATAATTGGTTGGGTTTGACATATATACACACTAATTCATTCACTTTTTTAATTATATATAGAATAAATTCAGTCACCAGGGATTCACTTTTTTTTGCCTTAAATTTCTTGAGGAAAAATTACTAGAATACACTTTTTATTTAGAAAAATGGAGTGACGCAGATCAAACGAGAAGCGAAGCATTGTTTATTTGGGACCTGACCGGCGCCTCTCTCCCTTTTATTCTTTCCTGTGCTCACTGGGATTTTGTTTCTATTTTTTTTTCATTTTTTGTATTTTTTTTTTTTTGTTTCTAAAGGGTGGAGCCAAGTGTGAACTGCAAGAGGTTGTTTCGGAGGCAAATCCTCCT
The DNA here is from genome assembly GCF_029017545.1 of Prosopis cineraria. NCBI lineage: Eukaryota > Viridiplantae > Streptophyta > Magnoliopsida > Fabales > Fabaceae > Prosopis > Prosopis cineraria. The sequence continues at coordinate 1,286 of NW_026556805.1, forward strand.
CATCATTCTTTCTCATTTTCTTCTCCTCACATCTTCACCCTTAGATTAAAAAAATGAATAATTTAAATTTAATTATTTTATAAAATAATTACCATTATATTACATTAAAAAATAAAACAAATAAATTTTAACATGCACAGTTTATAAGTACAATAAAATAAATAAATAAAATTAATTTATAATTCTTAATAATAGTATACAGCTATAAGGTGTGTGCTGCATTGGTTAAATTTCAACAGTTTTAAATTTTTATTTATTTATTTTTATATAGTATTATGATAATTTTTTTTTGTAAAACAATTAAATCTAAACAATTCATTTTGTTATTTAAGGAGGAGATGGGATGAGGAGGGGGAAAAAAAAAAAGGAGAAAGGGGATGAGGAGAGGATCCGGACCCTTTTCCATGCTTTTCTACTATTTATTCGCTAGTTAAAAACAACTACTAGTATTTTTGGGAAGAATTACATCAAAAAACCTAGAAAAAAATTTATTTACAAACAAGAACTAATAAGAGTGTATTATTGTTAAAATAAAAAATTGACTTATTTTTTAATGGAACTTATTATTAGTCTTTATCTGTAAATAAATTTCTTAGCAATTCTTTGAATGTGATTTTTTTATTTTTTAAGAGAGAAAGAGTGCAAGAGGGTGGGGGTAGAGGAGGAGAGAACTTTGTAATCAAGCTGCTACTAGTGCTGGAGACGAAATACACCTAGCCTTTAAAAATGGAGTTCTTGGACTCAACTTTGGAGCTGTTATATGGTGCCAACAATGTGATGAGATTTAAACAATTCAAATTTAAATTTTTTTATTTTTATTAAAATAAAAATTATAAAATTTTAATGAATCTATTTTATTTCCCCACAATATAAATTTAATTTAAATGATCCAATTAAATATTAAATTTTTAAATTTTTTATAAATTAATTATTCAAATATATTCTGTACAGTTTATATTTAATATTAAAATGTCTTAAAAATTTTTATTTTGGTAAATATAAGAAAAGAAATAAAAATAATCTCTAAACTGACACTTTCAAAAAAATATTGTGAGCTGAAAATTTTAAATCTAGACCATCCATATTACATTTTGATAGTAAGTTTGTAAAAATTTGAAAATTTTAATATTAAATTAAATCATTCAAATTAAAATCTTTGTTGTCCATATTAATGATTAAATAGATTTATTAATTTTTTTATAATTTTTATTTTAATAAAAATAAAAAATGAAACTTTTAAATTTGGACGGTCAAAATTTCATCACTTTGATAAGCATTATGTAGCTCCTGATAAGCACTGAAACCATTATGCTTCCCTCATGCAATATCCTAATTTATATTTTGAGGATTTAAGTAACATTAAAATGAAATTATTCCATGGAAATTGGGAATTATCGTGTAATTATGTGAATAAAAATAATTTACTTTAAAATGGATTAAATTTTAAGGATTTTTCTTTGAAGTCATAATTTTTAGGAAAAAAAAATATAACTGTAGAATTAAATTAAATCTTTTAAGATATTTTTTCAACTTAACATATTATAACTATCTTAATGTTATAGAAATTTTATTAGAACAAAAATATACAAAATTAATTCAATTTTTAAAATTTTTTGAGTGTCAAGGAATAAAAATGTTGGATTGAATTTAAAATAGAAAACCAGAAGAAGTAGAGGACAAAATCGAGTGGGAAAGCAAAAAAAAAATTCAAAAAATTTGGGCCACGGCAAATACCCACCCAAAACGATATGGCCCACGTCTTGAATTTTAATAACCCACACCCACTTCAAAAATTCAATTCCGTTTCTTCCCACACGGCGTCTTTCCTCTTCCTCCCAAAACAGTGCGCCTCACAAGCGAAAACAAAGCATGCGTCCGAGAGATGGAGAGTTCAAAAGGGAAACTTCATTATAAGATACTTTTAAGATAATTTGAAGCTTTTTAAAATTAAGTATATTTTTAAAAAAAATGTTAAAGTCTCTTTTCTACCTTATTCAGGGCCTTGTCAAAGGATTTTAAGGCTTAGGACGAAATGAGTAAAATGGACTAACGTAGTAACATATGATAATTCGTTGCTTCTCATACTTTCTATTTGACTTTTTTTTTTCACCTCTAGTAATATAAAAAAAATTAACGTTTAGTATTTTGTATTTAAAAAATAAAGCTTGGATTAAAAAGGAACAAACACACTTTATAGCCAGTAGTATAGAGACGAAAATACAAAGCCTTCACTCAATTGTGCATGCTCCAATGCTTGGTTGAATCCAAAAATATTTAAAAAAAGAAGACGATTGCAGCAAAAGAAGTGCCTAATGACCTATGCTTTTCTTTAGGCTATAGAATAGAAATAAGAAAAGAGGAAAAGTAGAAGAGTGAAGACAAAAAGTGAGAGAGTTAGAGATGATGATGTCAGAATGAGAATTGTAGAAAGAAAATAAATAATAAGTAATGACTAGATTAGGGTCAATCCAATAAATAAATATTATTTTGATAATATAAAAAGGTTTTCAATTGAAGAAAGAATTGAGGTTTTATTTTTTTTTTCATTTGACATTATTTATGTAATAGAATAAATACAACTATTTATTCTATACATATTAGGAGTATCTAGGGCTCTTTTTGTGGGGCCTTAAGCAATTGTCTTACTTGCTTATAGGCTCCACAACCTTGACCTTATTTTTCAAATTATTTATTGTGAAAGAATTAGAGCTTCTACGTTTTCAAATTTTGGATAATTCTAACCAATTAGTTTGAGACTAAATATATTAATGGAGTTAGATTAAGTGTTTAATCAATTTCAATTTGTTCAAATGTTTGATTTAAAGAATTTGAGGTCATGGTTTTGCGATAAAGTGGAGGGTTTGAAGTGGTTAATGATATTCTAACCATTTCAATTCAAACTTAATGCTTGGATTATATTTATACATGTTGAAATTGAAGTTTAATCTATTTAGAATTTTCAATTTGAATTTAATTATAATTTTGAGTGATTTGAAAAAAAATAAAAATTGAGGAAATTGAAAATTAAGTGAGTGGATAATGAATTTGGTTAGATTAAACTTTAAATAAGTTAATGAAATCATTGAATATCAAAGGTTCCTAATACAATGAGTTTTGGAATTTTTGAAAGATCATATTGATTATGGAAGAGAATTGATTATTTTAAATTGCCTAAATTATAGATTAACTCTAATTTATTGACTGAAGGATTAGAGGTAAACATAATCTATAAAAATTCTTTTGCTTTTGTGGACTTTCTGACTCGGGCAATTTCATTTTTCGGCCAACCGGGCCATTCTTTTCTGATCAACTTCTGCCGTTGAGAAATGGGCTTTGCATGGCCCAATATTAAGAGGCCCATTATTGCACCTATCAAATCTCAATCGCTATGTGGCTACTTGTATCTCCTTATTACCCTTTCTTCTCTCCCCACTCATTAATATTTAATCCTCGTTCTAAAAAGTAAAAATTTTGGAAGGTTAATATAAAAAACAGAAAAACAATTTCCTGCTGTGCCTTATAGAACTTGACAAATAAACCTATTTGCAGAAATAACCGTGCTTGCGTTGATGCCTTCCACTTTAATAATATGGAGAATTTCCCGGGGGGGGGGGGGGAGGAATCATTTCAAGAGAAATCAAGAAATAAGTTGAAAAATTATTTCATATGTTAATCGTTATTTTAAGTAAAAAGAATGTGATGAAATGTGAGTTAAAATTAAGGTACAAATTCTTTTGTTGTACAGAAAATGTTCCTCCTTAGTTGATTCAGAAGACTAAAAACAACCTTGTTGTTCAAGAAAGTAGAAAGAGAAATCCCTTAAGTTTTCTTAATTACTGAAATTTGAAAACATTATAATATCAATCAATCTTTATTAAGAGAGGTGCCAACCATGTCTCGAACATTATTACATCTAATAGGAGAATATATGTAAAGAATCAAACAACAAAAAACAAAAGCAATTATTACTTTAAACATTTTATCAAAAGTTCTAATAGGTACTTAAATTCTAATCAACAATAGTTGTGAAAAGAAGCAACAGCAGCTAAGTATGCGCAAGTTACATATGCCTAATTATAGTTGCACATTTAATCATATTTCGTCATGATATATTCAGATAGATATAAACATTCCAATCCAAGAAACCCAAAATCTTTTGAATTTTCAATTTCATAGGAAAAATCTAATTCAATTTTCAATATGTACTTCGTAAAACTCTGTTTGAAAAATCTAATTTGTATTGAGCAATACTTTTTTTTTAATTATCACTTTCTCTATTTATTACATCAATATCAAACCACACTCTTATATATTCTACCAAAAAAAAAAAGCACTTTGGATTGTTTATTTAACTTGGTTGCCCCAGGCCAGGCAACAACCTCACTCTGTCACTTGTCATCTTTAATCGTGTGAAAGCTCCTGGCTTATAATTTAATTGTATTATTTTTCACAATCCTTTAATTTTAACTACGGACACCAGAGTTAACTAATTAAAAACCATAAAAAAGCATATATTTTTTAAATATGTAAATTAATTAAAAAAGTAGGTTGTTTTCATAAAAGATTTACTTTGTTAAAATATACGAAACTCATATGAACTTTAAATTAGTTGTATAAAATTTACTTACTTTAAAATTAACCTTGATAAAAAATAATAATAAAAAAATAAAGGATTAAAGAGATTGATTTTAAATTTTTCAAAGAAAAAAAAGATTTCATATAATTGACTCAAAATTTAATGAGCTTTGTATAGTTTAATTTATTTATAATAATAAAAACTTTTCATTAAGAATAATGAAGAGGGGCTTGCGTGCGTTCATGAAAAAAATCAATGCATCATCACGTGATTCTCATCTTCTGGTCTTTCTGGTGTACGTAACGCCCGTCACTGCTTTCTCTTTTTGGCACAGAATAGGAGGGCTTTACGTTCTTCAATCATAACTTAGGAATATAATAATCTTAGCCAACCAACTTCAAACGTACTGTAATTTTTTTTTTTTTTGGGTTCGTGAACAGATGTGTTTTTTTTTTATTTGTTTCCGGGAAAAGTGTCATTTTGTTTCCTAGAACAGGGATTGCAAAATGTTCCTACAAACCAGTTAAATCATTGGCTATAATTTCTATTCATAAAATAGGTTTATAATATTTATGATTTGATTCATAAACAAATTATAAATATCACCCTAATTTTTACACATTAATTCCACCACAATTATACTCCTAAATCTTAAAACTTTAATATAAATATATCATTTTATTTAAATTTAATTAAATAATGATCATATATTTTTATATATATATATATATATATATATATATATGTATGCATGTATGTGTGGCTCCATATTGGATTTTATTTCCAGCACAATACAAGACAAAACTGCAATCTAACTAAAACAGGCATCGAAATAAACAAAACGTTTAATGGGGGAGGCCAGGTAATTATGTTGGGTTCAGTTATTTATGATAGAAAGACATCAATTTGTCTATTATATACAAAGCCTGGCTTGCTGAGAGGGATTTATTAATATATATATATATATATATATATGCTAATCATTCAAGATGAGCTATTGTTAGAGTTACAATTATAATTATATACTTCCTTCATCTTAAATTATAAGACATTTTTAGACAAAATCTTACATACTAATAAACATAATTAAATACATTCAATAACTTTATCTTTCCAAAACAAAAATATAAACTTCAAAAATACTCATATTTAATATATTGAAAAGAGAAGTGATATAAATTAATTATAGAGAAAGAAAGGGTAATATTAAAATTGATACATTTAATAAAACCTCAATCTACTCAAAATGTTTTATATTTTGAGGCAGAGAAACTTTTCCAAAAGTGCCCTAGTATTATAATATCTAAATATATATATAATACTCCCTCCAATCCCATTTATAAGGCACATTTTAAAAAATTTATTTGGTCCCGTTTATAAGTTATAGTGTGAATTTTTAGATAATATTGAAAAAACAACTATGAGTCTTTACATTTTTTCGGTGTTTTCAGTCCATAAAATTTTATTCTTTGATATTTCAAGCCCCTCCAAGGTCAAGGGACCTAGAACACCAAAATAAATGTATGAATCTATGACAAAATACGAGTAAAGTATAAATATCTAAAGTTATATTTTTTCAGTAATATTTAAAATGTATTTTGAAAATTACACTTTATGAGAGAGAAAAAATAACATGATATTATTTGTTTAGATTTGTTACATAGGGGTATATTTAAAATTTTATATATTTTTATTCCTTTTATTTTTTTATACTAATATTGACGAGGGTGGTAAAAATAATTTATAAAAAAACATGAAAGAGTAATTACTACATAAAGGGAAAAAGACCCACGGGGTACGGGGTACCGGGTAGAGGCACTAAAAACGTCCAAATCAAATAGTTCACGGAACTCCCAGTTTAGGTCTTAGGAATATATGCAAATTAATATATATAGGCCACAATCCAAGTTGATCTTTTTTTTTTAAAAAAAAAAAGTCAATATTATTAAATTAAAAAATATAAATGCTGAAAAGCTTAATGAAAGATATGTGGTAAGCGACCAGATGTCTTCAAACATAGCTGACAAAGACTTTTTTGGATATGGAATTTCAAGAAAAACTACAACCGCAAGTGATCATGACCAGCCTCCACCATTCATGCGGACACGAAAGAAATTTGTAAAATTGATTAAGGGATCATGTTAAGAGGTAACGTTCCTTTCTCTCTGTTTTTTTTTTTTTTTAAACCAACTGACTTGTTAGTATCGTTGTCGAGAAAGTCACAGAGATCAATGTAAAAATATTGTATACTTTCTCTATTAAAAAATATAAAATATTTTTAATTTAATTTTAACTTTCAATAAAATAATTATTTATTTTAAATTAATTATATCGTTTCATATTTGTTATTATTTAATAGAGTATTTCACTCTTAAATAAATATAAAGTGATTGAGTTAACAGAGATACTTTAAAAAAAATAATTATATCTTGAAAGATTTAAAATATATTTTTTAATATCCAACCTCTCAAAAAAAATATCTTACATTTTTTAGCGAATATGTGTGTGTATAGGGTGGGGATCTGTCTTAATCAAATCAAGATTAATTTTTCTAAACAAAAAAAATTATTTTGAAGTTCACAAAAAAACTTAATTTAATAATTTTAACAAAAAAATAAAATTTTATTAAAACCATGTTTTCATTTTTATTACTTTCAACAAAATTTTTATATGTGTAAAAAATTATTTAGAAGCGTAATGATAACAAATATTTTGTTCTTATTTTGACCCTTAATATAGTAAGAGAATATGATATTCATTTATTTTTGTTGGTTTTGCAATTTTTTGAAATTTCTAGGTTTTATAAATAAAAGTTCTATTTTCTAACATGTTCGTTTACATGTAAATTAATTTTGACTTATAAAAATTATATAATTTATTTTAAAGTTATGTATGTGATCATTTAATAAAAATGAAAAAGTATCAAGAAAAGTTTTCATATTTACTGTCAACCTTAAACAGAATTACCTTCAATAGAAAAATACATTTGAGCAATAAAAAATATATATAATTACTTAATTTTTTTAAAAAAAATTGGGATTTTAACATTTAGGAATTAACAAATCTAATGAATCAAATTATAAAAATTCAATTCAAACAAAATAAATTTTATAAATCTAATTTAAAATTGAGAAATACTATAAGAATCTACAGGTTTATTTTTCCAAGACTATATCACAAGTTTGGAAGTTAAAAGATTTTTCAAGTCAACTGAAGATTCTTACCAATTATTATTAAATATCAAACAATTTTCAACCTAATTTGTCTGTTTTCATAGATTCAAAATATTTAACAAATACTCCTTCCGTCTCTATATATAAGACATTTTTTAAAAAATTTTGTCTCTGAATATAAGAAGTTATCAACATATTTTTTAATGAATAGACCATTATACTTCTATTATATTGGAAAGGAAAAAAGATAAATACTCATGAATTTACTTAAAAACATTTATTTTTTATTTACAATAATAATTAAGGACAAAACTGAAATATTAATGTGCTTTTAAGTAGGTAACTAACTTTTATTGATTTGCATGATTAGGTTAAAAACATATTATCGCTGGCCGGCGGGTGCTGCCTCGCTCTGTGCCTCTACCTTTCTTCTCAATCTCAAAATCCATGCTCGAGAGTCGGCACTCGATCTTCATCTTTCTTCACTAAATCCAAACCCTCAACTCTGAGCCTTCGACTCCTGCTCATACTGCGCTAGTGTTGATGAAAGTTATTGATTAGAAATTTTGGATTTTATAAAAGTCTTGATTTTTTTCTTATTATGAAAATGATACGTAAAAATGATTTTTTTTTTGGGACGTTACAAAATTAAGTCTCCATTCTGGTGAATGAAATCCACGTGAAGAGAGATATGATTCATCACTTCAATTATATTTCTTGGAAGCCTTATTTTCTTATGGATATATGTGGCAATTTTGTCCAAGGTGTAAATGACGCTACTCAACCTATAAAGAAGTGAGTGATAGTGTGATTCATTACTTACATTGATTCTTTGCTACTTATTTTTACATTACAATAATTCATATATACACACGCAGACACGCTGATGCGTAATATTCATACCATTGAACGGTGATAGTGTGATATTTATTACAATAATTTTGTTTGTATTGGTGTTATGTTTTTGTTTCTTTGTTTAGAATTTAGAAAGCTGAGCACTATCAAGAGCTATCCTTAACTGCATCAGAGGGGCTAATCTTCATTTACAAAATATATCTATTCCTGGCATTCGACCCACGATGTAGTTAGATATGAACACCTTGACTTCTGATGAGCTTTTGATTTATGTTGACAAGGCTTTTGTGGGTTCTACGAATGCCAAGGGTTGTGGAGGACTAGTTAAAGATACCAAAGAAAATATCATTGAAGCTTTCATGCTCCGGTTAGAGGAGGGCAATAGTCTGACAGCGGATCTATGGTCGTGCTATATGGGGCTTAAGAGAACTTGGGATATCAAATCTAAGCATGTCAAACTTTATGGTGACTATCATGAAGCCTTATCTCTGTTAAGAGTTACTACTTATGAACTTCATGAGAATGGAGAGATTATTATAGAGATTCAACAATTACTTCAAAGAACTTGGCAGGTTGATCTGATTTGCATTGGAAGGGAGTTTAACATCGAAGCTAATTTCTTAGCTAAACGTGCCTTATTGCTCCCTTTAGGACTCCACATAGTGGTTGGTGACTGCACTCCTTCGATCATGGAGGATTTTTAGTTTTCTTTTGTTGTTGTCTGTTTTTGTTTTTCTCTTGTATAAAAATAAAGAAAGAAAGCTGAACACTACCCAAACCCCTAAAAAAAATGTGTATGAAGGTGATGCTGAAACTAAAGCTACTCGCACACCCATAAGGCCTTAATGTTTTTTTTAGTAAAACGAGGTTGTTTGTCCAAAATGGGCTGGTCAGCCCACCCAGACCTGTTTGTGGCCCATCCAACCCATTTGAAAAATGGGCTAAAATGGGCCACAAATCAGTATGGGATGGCCCAACCCATTTTAGACAAAACGAGATGAGATGAGCGGCCCAAAGGGTAACCCGTGGCCCGTCCTACTTGTTTATACCAAACATGGGCTATCCTGTCTTTATAGCCTACTCGATTTTTTAAATAAATGGACGGGTTTTAACTTGTCCGTTTTCACTGGGTACTAGCAGGTTTGGCAGGTCGTGGGTTCTCTGCTCAGCCTTAGGTGGAGTGGAGGATGGTGAGGGTGTGTGATATAGGGAGGCAACGCTTCTTCAATAACATGTTCTTGTATGTGTCTGTCGTACATGTCATAAAGTATTTTTAAGGGTTTAATTAAATGCCTTACAGACTTTTTGATTTTAATATCTAAGGACCAAAGATCTTCATTATTACGTATTGCTTACTACTTGAAGAATTTGATCTTCAATTGTCTTTATCTGTGGTGGCGCGGGTCATTATTTAACAAAGTCAAAAACGACGACCGGTCGTCAACGTCTGGGTGTGTCACAAATAAAATTTCAACTTTTTAAAGTATTGCTAAGAAGTAGATAGTGTGTATATTGCTTGTTATGTTAAAAGGTGAACATGCAATATTTTACCAAAATAAATAAAGATAAAAAGAAAAAAATTGACCTCTAATTTATAGATCTAGAAGTGTCTTTGATCTTTTTTTGGGTAATTTTTTAGTAATTTTATTGGATTGTGTTAGTTCATAATTAGGAATTCATTATAATAATCAATTTGTGGATTTAATGGTCACCACATTAAAAGTAGTTAATAATAATATACAATCATCTACAAATAAAATAAAAAATCAGATGGTAATTGGTAGCAAGGGAATGATTTTGATTAGGATTGTCTTGTCTCATTCCCCACACACACACCCAGATAGGTAGAGCGAGAGTGTGTGTGTTCTGGTAAATTGGTTCTCATTTTCTCAGCCATCGGAGGCCTCCAGGTAAGTAAAACCTCTTAAGTAAAATACATGGACCAAGAAAGAGAGATTTCATGGAGGAATGGGCCTTTAAGGGAATATTGGGCCAACCAAAGCCCATTCACCATCAACGTCAGGGATTAATGATTAATGAAATTAATATACATAATTTTAGTTACTAATAATCATAAATAATAAAAAAAATGATTTAATTTGGCTTTTCTCCCATATTGGAAGTTGGAGGTGCAACCAGTCTTTTGATTTTTCAACTTAAAAGGTACACACTTTGGGGTTTAAACTTTAAACCCCCACCTTCCTCTAGAAAAGTGAAAAGGTATCTTTGTGGTACATGGTCCACTATCTTGATATGACTAGCATAGTAATTTTAACTAACTACGATTAAGAAATTTAATTATATAATCTAATCTAGCAATGAGTAATTCGGAAATTTTGACTCATGAATTGTACTCTGTTTGAAAAAATCTAGTTTGTATTGAGCTATGCTTTTATATATATTTATATATAGTTGTGAGAGGTGGACATCCTCACCCTTCCACTTGTCATCTAAAATCGTCTGAAAAATCCTGGCTTATTTAATTGTATTATTATTTTCCATAATGCTTTAACTACGGACACCAGAGTTAATAACTAATTAAAAACCATAAGGAAAAATATAGATTTCTAAATATGTAAATCGATTAAGAAAGGGTAGCGTTACAGTTACGCACAGCAAATGGGAGAATCGTATTTTGTATTGATAGCATGAGCGTCTCAGTCCCAATTAGTACAAAGATACAAGCACGAACAAGAAGGAAAATGTTAAAAAAAAAAAAATCCCTCAAATATACAAATGACTATCAAGTCTCGGGAGGTGTGATAATTTATACTCCCTTCTATAGTATAAGCCTACGCATGAATATAAAGATTAATGGTAACACTTTATAAGCTAATTACTTTTTTAAAATATAAATATAAACTTTTAAAAAATATTTTTTATTTAATATAATTTTAAATCTCCATACTTAATCATCACTCTATAATCTCAATTTTTTTCCACTTGAAGTTGAAAGTAATATTGAAAAAGCGTCATTAATAAAATCTTATTTTAGTAAAATTATTTTATATTTTGGGATAATGAAGTATTTCCTGTTGACGACACCGGCGGCAAACGTGTACAGCAAACTCCTGATTGGTTGCTTGAGTCATGCCCGGAAGGACACTGTCCTTAAGAACTATTCCGGCACACCCTCGGACGTCCGGCAGTTCCCCAGAATTAAACAAGCATCTCCTCGGTGGAACGAGGGAACAGAACAACGGAGACCAAATGTAAGCACAGGCGAACACAGACAGATTTACAGAGGGAGGAAGAGAGAACCCCGAAAACTCAAGAGGATCGTGTATCACTCTGTCTGCACCCATGACTATATATAACCTGAAGGTGGACATGAACGTTAGGGGGTTACCACCGGATTAAAAGCTCGATTACACTCTTATAAAAATTGTTTAAAATCTTGTCTGGAAACGTTGGGAAAACGAACGTTTAGAAAATTTAATTTGTTTAATGATCAAAAAACGTTATTGGTTTGACTTCAAACTCCAGACAGCCAAAATTTGAGTTTCTCCGGCAAGCCAAAATAATTATTTATTTGTAAAAATAATCCGGTAAAAGGAACCCACTACCTCTTGAACTCGCGCGCAGGGGGGGCGAATCGGCTGATTTCAACTGCGATTGCCCTGAGTTGGCCTGTCTCATGTGCTCGAGGCCACTTCTCTTCCAAGCCTATTTTACTAGCCCACTTCATTCCTTAGTATATATACACTAGGAGAGTCTTTCTTTTAATCAATGTGGGACTTTGACACACACACACACTTTTGACACACATACTACAATCCCCCACATGTGTCAAAAGGATCTATGTTCGTCTGAGTTATTCACACGGAGGATAATCACTTTGAATTTGGTGTCTGTCAACTTGAACCAAACCTAAACTAATAAAACTTAGCACATAGAAAAGTCGGTGTAACTTTGTTATTGAACCAACAGATCTTGAGCATGTGCTAGAGGTCTTATTAATCGGATTATACCCCCACAGTCTCTACTGTTAACGATGATTTTACACGTTATCGGCCATGCGCTCGCCTGGTTTTAACAAATGCTCTAGAGATTTTGCCACGATCTCATAGGAGTGGCCTCACTCCACATTTGTATAGGTGTTTTCATCAAGTGTATCTGCAATGAATACACCATCCGTAAGGACTATGAAAACATTAAGAGCTATTGCTCAGCCTCCGTTCAATGCATTCTAGCACTTTCTCAAGCCATAGGAAGGGACAAAATTCAATGCTAGCAGAACTAACAAGTGACTTATTTTTACCTATTGAACCTTCTTCATGGGATCTCTAATCACAAAGGTTGGGTTGCCATCACCGTTAATTTCAAACAGGGTTAAGTCCCATTCCCCTCGACGTTTCAATAATAAATTTCTTCCCTAGGGGTTTAGTTAACGAATCTGCCAGATTTAATTCTGATCTCACATAATCGATTGAGATGACCCCGTCTTTAAGCAGCTGCCTTATAATATTATGTCTCAATCGAATATATCTACTTTTGCCATTGAAAGTCTTATTTTTAGCCGTTGCTATTGCAGACTGGCTATCACAATGTAAAGACACTGATGGTGTGGGCTTTTCACCTATTGGAATACTTGCTAAGAAGTTTTTCAACCACTCAGCTTCACTCCCAGCCAGCTCCATTGCAATGAACTCAGAATCCCTTGAGGATTTTGTGTTAATCGTCTGTTTTGCAGACTTCCAGGTTATTGCACCACCACCAAGAGTGAATATATAACCACTAGTGGATTTTGTCTCTTCTGAATCCGAAATCCAGTTAGCATCACTGTATCCTTCCAATACAGTGGGAAAACCACTATACAATATACCATAATTCATGGTACCTCTCAAATATCTTAAAACTCTCACCAGAGCCTCCCAGTGTTTACTACCTGGACAGTGAGTATATCTACTCAATCTGCCTACAGCATAAGCTATATCAGGCCTAGTAAAATTCATCAAATGCAAAAAATTCCCAATAATCTGTGCATACTCAGATTGAGCAACTGGGTCACCCTTGTGTTTTTTTAATTGCACACTCGAATCATAAGGAGTACTCAGAGGAGCATCTTCAAGATGTCCAAACTTTTTGAGGATCTTCTCAACATAATGTTCGTGGGAAAGCAAGATTTCATTTTCATTCCTTATAATTTTTACACCCAAGATTACCTTGGCTTCACCCATATCTTTCATATCAAAATTTGAAGAAAGAAAATTTTTTGTTTCATTAACAACACACATACTAGAGCCAAAAATTAGCATATCATCCACATACAAGCATATAATCACACATTCATTATTCACAAACTTTGTATAAACACATCTTTCTACTTCAACAGTAGAAAATCCACCAGTTGTCAAAACTTGATCAAGTTTCTCATGCCATTGCTTAGGCGCTTGTTTTAAGCCATATAAAGACTTCACAAGTTTACAAACTTTATTTTCTTGCCCAGGAATCACACATCCTTCAGGCTGTACCATGTATATTTCTTCTTCTAAATCGCCATTTAAAAAAGCAATTTTAACATCCATTTGGTGAACAAAAAGTTTGTAAATTGAAGCCAAAGCAATAAGAACTCTTATAGAAGAGATTCTAGTCACAGGAAAAAATGTGTCAAAATAATCTATATTTTCTTTTTGAGTAAAACCTTTGGCCACAAGCCTTGCTTTATACTTATCAATTGAACCGTCTGGAAAATATTTTTTCTTAAAAATCCATTTACACCCAATAGCCTTAGCTCCTTGGGGCAAATTTGATAAAACCCAAGTTTTATTTTTCCTTAAAGAATCAATTTTAATTTCAATTGCTTCTTTCCAAAATTTGGCATCAGGAGAAGAAATGGCTTCATAAAAATTTAACGGTTCATCTTGTACTAAATAAGTGTAAAAATCATCTCCAAAACTTGTTTCTTTCCTTTGTTTTTTACTTCTCCTTAAAACCAAATCCTCATTTAAATTTTGTTCAAACTCTGAATTCTTAACAGGTTTAGAAACATGCTTAATTTTCAAAGGAAAAATATGTTCAAAAAATTCAGCATCCTTAGTCTCTACAATTGTGTTTTGGTCTAAAACATCACTTTTTAAAACTAAAAAATGATACGCTGCACTTTGTTCAGCATATCCAATAAACATACAATCAGAAGTTTTAGAGCCAATTTTTCTCTTTTTAGGATCAGGCAATAAAACTTTTGCAAGACACCCCCACACTTTCAAATATTTTAAGTTTAGAGTAAACACTTTCCATAACTCATAAGGTGTTTTCTTTGTTTTCTTATGAGGTATCCTATTTTGTAAAAAACATGCAGATAAAATAGCTTCTCCCCACAAGTTATCAGGGGCAGAAGAACTCACAAGTAAAGCATTCATCATTTCTTTTAATGTTCTATTTTTTCTTTCTGCAACACCATTAGACTCGGGAGAATAAGGAGGTGTTATCTCATGTATAATTCCTTCTTTTTCACAAAAATCATTTAACAAAATATATTCTCCTCCTCTATCCGATCTAACTCTTTTAATTCTTTTGTTTAACTGATTCTCAACTTCTGCTTTATATAAAATAAATTTTTCAAAAGCCTCATCTTTGTTTCTTAACAAGTATACTTTAGTATATCTTGAAAAATCATCAATAAAAGTGGTATAATATTTTTTACCACCTCTAGTCATGGTTTGTTTTAAGTCACCTAAATCTGTGTGAATTAAAGATAGTAATTCAGACTCTCTTTGACTAGAAAAATGAGGTTTTTTACTTTGTTTAATTTCTGCACATACTTCACATTTTTCAAAAACATTGTTTTTAATTTCAGAAAGTAATCCAAGGTGTCGCATTCTATTTATATAACCTTTACTAACGTGACCTAGTCTAGCATGCCACAGATCAAAGGAGTCAACCATATAAACAGGCATATACTCAGAAGATTCAGTCTTATTCATTTCATCAACATTCAAAACAAACAGTCCCTGATTACAATACCCTTTGCCTACAAACACATTATTTTTTGTCATTACAATCTTGTCAGATTCAAATGACACTTTAATCCCAGCTTTCCCTAAAAGAGCAACTGACACTAAGTTAGCTCTAACTTCAGGCACATGCAGAACATCGTTCAGAGCCAAAGTCTTTCCTGATGTGAGCTTTAAGACCACTTTCCCTTTTCCTTGAACTTTAGCAGTTCGGGAATCAGCAAGGTAAACATGGTCTTCCCCTTCCTTTACAGGATTATAGGTGGTAAACATCTCTTGGCTAGCACATATGTGCCTGGTAGCCTCGGAGTCTATCACCCATTTCTTCACATCAGAAATCAAGAGAGCTTGTGACACCACTGCAGTAATGATGTCATCATCACTGTCACCATCTCGTTGTACCAAATTTACATTTGGCTTTTGAGGCTTATCACGGGTTGCTCTCTTCCTACACTGTGCTGCATAGTGTCTTGGTTTACCATAGACAAAACAGTCTCCTTTCTTTTTGAAAGAGGGGTTAGAAGCATTGGGTTTGTAATCAGATTTTCTATTCCTCTTGTCTTTAGTTTTAGAATCATACCTCTTGTTGTGAGGCTTTGGCTCCACTAGGTTGGCTTTGGATGTCATTTCTCTGGTTCGAGCTGCACATATTGCCTTGCGGTTGGTGTCTTCGATGATGATGTGAGTGATCAAGTCAGTCAAGGATAGCTGCTTCTGTTTGTGTTTCAACTGCTGTTTGTAGTCAGACCATGATTCTGGCAGCTTTTCAATCAGTATCCCAGCAACGAACTCATCTGGAAGGTTGATGTTTAGAGCATAAAGCTCCTCCAGCAGCTTATGATATTCGTTGATTTGCTCCTTCACATCCTTGTTCTCGGTCATCTCCCATTTGTAGTAGTTGCCCACAACGGACTTTTGTTTGCCGGCATCCTCAGCAGTGTACTTTGTCACCAGGGACTCCCATATCTTACAAGCTTCCTTGTAGACACAGTAGACATTAAACAAATCATTAGATAAAGTGCTAATGATAGTATGTTGGCATACCTTGTTTGCATGAGTCCATGCAACTCGTTGGGCTTGATTAGTATCAGCAGGAGGCTTGGATTGAGCAAGAGCAGCAGCCACACCATGCATGTCAAGGACGGTAAAGACACGTTCTTGCCAGCGTTTGAAGTTCCGGCCATCAAAGACTTCTATCTTTGATATGTCCGGGAACGGCCTTGGTAGGGGGATGGCAACAGTGGCAGGCATGTACTGCCTCCGGCCGAACCACTCGGCATACCTTCGGGAGTGACATTCTCAGCATTGTTGGTCGCCATTGGGTTGATTAGTTCTTAAGATTGTTGATGACACCGGCGGCAAACGTGTACAGCAAACTCCTGATTGGTTGCTTGAGTCGTGCCCGGAAGGACACTGTCCTTAAGAACTATTCCGGCACACCCTCGGACGTCCGGCAGTTCCCCAGGATTAAACAAGCACCTCCTCAGTGGAACGAGGGAACAGAACAACGGAGACCAAACGTAAGCATAGGCGAACACAGATAGATTTACAGAGGGAGGAAGAGAGAACCCCGAAAACTCAAGAGGATCATGTATCGCTCTGTCTGCACCCATGACTATATATAGCCTGAAGGTGGACATGAGCGTTGGGGGGTTACCACCAGATTAAAAGCTCAGTTACACTCTCATAAAAATTGTTTAAAATCTTGTCTGGAAACGTTGGGAAAATGAACGTTTAGAAAATTTAATTTGTTTAATGATCAAAAAACGTTATTGGTTTGACTTCAAACTCCAGACAGCCAAAATTTGAGTTTCTCCGGCAAGCCAAAATAATTATTTATTTGCGATTGCCCTGAGTTGGCCTGTCTCATGTGCGCGAGGCCACTTCTCTTCCAAGCCCATTTTACTAGCCCACTTCATTCCGTAGTATATATACACTAGGAGAGTCTTTTTTTTAATCAATGTGGGACTTTGACACACACACACTTTTGACACACATACTACATTTCCTCCATCCTTATATACTCCTTTGGTCATATTTATAGGGTAGAGAGAGAAAATTTATTTTAATTCTATTTATAGGATACCTCAATGATTATTATGTTTATCTTTATCATTTGCTCCTATTAAATGTTGAGGAGTTTATTAAATGTTTGTATTTTATTCTAAAGTAGTGGGTATATTTAATAGGGATAAAGTTAAAAATTTGTTAAATTTTTAAATAAAATTAATGAGGTTTAAGGTTTTTCTTAGTTATGATGAAAATATTGTAAGTGATTTATAAATAGGACTATATAGTATATATATAAAGTGTTTTTAACTGAATCCTACATATCAATAAAAATTTATTATTTTGTTGAAAGCATATAAAACCACAACAATTTCTTGATGGTAGATAAGTCACATAATTAACATCCCCTCCCTTTTAAGACAATAGAAAAACATTGTCCAACTATTCAAAAATATCCATGACACCTCTTTTGTTCATGGACAAAATGAGTTTCAAGAAAATATCTCATATATAAGGATGGGATAGAGTATCTTCAAATTTGTTTAATAATTTAGAACAAAGGTTGTGTATTTAGTAGCATATAGGGACTTGCTTGACATTTTGATATTTTGTGAAATTTAAAAAAAAAAGTTATTTTATGTTTGGTTTAATCAATAACTCAATTAAAGTAATCATGCCCACTGCATGGTGGTCGATGAGGACAGTCAGTTTATTCGTCGAAGTTAAAAAAAGTCATGCAGCTCCTAAAGACTAATTAATAATTATTATATTTTATGATATTCCATTATTATTTGCATATTTGAGAAGTAATTTGTTGTTCTTTCTCCCAATTTTTTTTAAAAGCTACAGATTCTATATTATTATAATAAATGGATAAAAAGATATAGGGAGAATGACGAAAACAGACCCTGTAAGAGATGCAGTCAGAGACAAAACAAAAACTAAAAAGATAATTAGTTTTGTTGTCCTTCAGAGACAAGCATGCTTCTCTTATATTTCATCCCCCAACACCTTTTTAAATAACAGAAACTGAACTCTCAATTAACGAGAGATTAATACAATGGCATACTAATTAATTTTTTTTGTATATTAAAGTAAAGTTAATTAATTGTTGATATAATACATGACACACGTCAAATATACATATAATAAAAAAGGCCAGGTCAAATACATTCTAAATTAGCATTTCTCCCACGCGGTCAAATGTGTTACCTTTTTTCCCTCTGGTATTTTGGTACATCAGCTTAACCTCCGTAGATGTAAGGCTAGTTATGATTAAATATTACGAATATTCAATATACACGTTTTTGTTAACGTCCCACTTATTTTTTTATTCCATTGCCTAATATTCTGGAAAACTTAAGAGTGTTGTTACCTCTTATTCAAAATAATTTGAACCCTGATTATAAGTGATTGATATTATTAATGACAGTTTTACGGATATTTCAGGATTTCTTTAATATATTTATGATATTAAATGGGGGGGGGGGGCAGAGAGTGTATGTATGATTTTTATATTCAAAAGTTTAGATGGGTTAGACACCGATAACCCATCAAAGCCAAAACAAATCTCCCAACTTCTTTGAGAATTTTTGAAAGAAATTACAGATCACCTATTAACAAATATCTTGCATTAGTGAGGAGAATTCAAACTTTTGTCCTTATGGGATAAAGGTTGTCGGAAAATGAAATTTCGGTATCCGTCACATGACAGAAGTGTGGAAGCGTAGCCTTCATTCTCCTGGCATTATGTTTATATATTAAACACACAGAGTGTATCTTTATTAAATACTTCCTTCAATTTAAAATATAAACAGTTTTTTTAATTCATATATTAATAAAGTTCTCATTCTCATAGTATCAAAGCACTCTATGATGAGCAAAAGAAATACTTACATAAATATATAGGTTAATAAATACAATAAGTAAAATAAAATAAATATTTTATGTGTATTAGATTGATCATATTTTAAGCTAAAGTTAGTTGACGAGAAGAAATAATTATATTTTCAATTGGAGGAAGTATCTCATATAAGAGTGTTAATAATAACAATTGAAATTCTAATAAATTATTCTTTAAAAATAATAAATGAAATGATAATATAATTGAAAAAAATTATAAAAACTATTTAACATCTTATACTTTAGATCTAGTGGAGGCAGAGCTTTAAGTAAGTACATTATATTACGGACTAGATTTTGTGAGTGTTATCAAATTAAAACATAGGTCAATAATCATAGATGATGTTGGAGTATTATGAAATTAAACAGAGTATTAATAGGATCTTATGTTTTCTGGTGGATGTATGACAGCAGACCAGTCCGGTATATTAGACAAATGAGGGACGAATCACTTGAATCAAGTTAGATATTTTCTTAAACGAAAATGCAAATTAAAAAAAGGCGGGGGGCTGTGGGAACTTAAAACCGTAGATCAGGAGTGGGACGGGAAAAAGAAAGAGACAAGGAGATCTAACGGCATCGACACAATGTGGCTGAAGTTCGGTGAAGTTGGAGTGTCATGATGAAACGGGAGAGTGTGGGCCCCACGTGTGGATAGGATCACAAAGCCAAGTTACTGTTAGTATTACTATTACTATTAAAGACATTATTAAAGGTAAAAAAGTAAAAATACTCATATAGTGATCAGTCACATGCACTCAATATCTTAAAATAAAAAAATAACAAAAATACTCATAATGTTACATGGATGAGTACAAAAGTAACCAAATCATTAATTTTGCCCTAACACTATTAACTTTGATATTTAAATGTTGATTATACATGCCACGTGTCAATTTTCACTAATGTTGAAAGAGGCAAAAATACCTTTAAAGTTATTGACCATGAGCAAAAAAACCCACAAAATCATAGATTAAGAGTAAAAATACTCATAATGTTACCAGAGTTAGTGTAAAAGTATTAATCCTTCCAATCCCTTAAATGTTAACTATTTAGCTAACATCTAAGCATAAATTAACTATTTTTTCACTGATGTAGATAAAAAATATTCTCAGATGAATTTTTACATATATTGATTGATTATCATACAAGTGCTCATAATGTTACTTTAGTAGATGCGATAGTGACCAACCCATCAAAATTAATGTCACATGGTTTTTTTTTTCATTGCCACGTATCTCGCCTCCTTCCTTTCTCCCTCTCCACTCACTTTTCTTGTTTGTGAAACTTGAGATTTAATATAGTGAGATAGGTTGTATAAAATCGAAGATCAAGACTGAGCACATCTAATTTAAGAACATTGTCACAACCTTAAGCAATTATATTTATGATAAGTTTAAATTTTTAAATGGTTTTTGCCACTGCTGCAAAAAAACAAGCGATTTAATTTAATATTCAATCAAAATGACATTTTCTCACATGATTTTCATATAATAGCCGATTAACCTCTAGAGAATTTTATCTAAGAATATTTTTTATCCATATCAGTTAAAAAAATGGTTAATTTTTGTTTAAGTATCAACTAAACGGTCAACATTTAAAGGATTGGATGGATTGATACTTTTACACCAACTCCGGTAATGTTATGGGTATTTTTGCTCCTGACCTACGACTTTATGGGTGTTTTTTGCATTTGGCTGATGACTTCATAGGTATTTTTGCTCATTTATTAATCCACATCAGCAAAGACTGACACGTGGCACGTACGGTCAGCATTTAACAGTTAAAGTTAACGGCGTTAAGTCAAAGTTAATGGTTTGATTAATTTTATGTTTATTCATGTAATGTTATAAGTATTTTTATTTTTTTTTTTTTAAAATATTGAGTGCTCATGATTGATTATTTTGTGAATATGTTTAACTTTTTACCCTATTATTAAATAAAGTTGAAAGCGAGAACCAGGATCGTCATGGTCTGGGAGTGTTACACATCTGTAGGTTTGGTGTTGATGTGGTCAGTTTGACCCAAAAAGACTTTTGTAAGGTTAAAAGACTCTTATCATATTTTTAGTATTTCAAAAATTGTAATTTATAAAAAAGCAGAAACCTCTTTAGTGTAAAAATTATAACACGACAGGCTTTAGCTGCTCCTTTTATTATCAAAAAAATAAATTACAACACGAAAATTAAACAATATATAATTTTTCACCTAACATTTGTAAGTGGCTGTAAGAGAATTTCTCCGAAACGAAACTAAACTAAACATCTCCCTCTTTCCCTCTGCGATCAACCCCATGTGCATCTTTCATCTTTAAACTTAAGGAATCAAAGGAATAAATTAGGTAAATATAAGGAACTAAAAATTTCATTTACCCCTAAATTAAAACAATGGGACAAAAATTAATTTGTGTAATTCGTATATAAGTGTAAATTTAACCAATATTATGTAATTTTATTCATATTAAAATACTTTTATTGCTTATTATTGAAAGATGAAAGATACAAATGGGGTTGTAGTTTTTGGGCCAGTGAACTTATTTCATGGGGATAAAAAGATGCAAGTACATGAATCATGCTTATGGGTCCCACGAAAACAGTCCGATTCCTTCCCGTTTTCTATTTGATTCCTCCCACTTCTCTATTTTGTTGCCCTGATCACGTTATTGAGCCCAACCGAGCCCTGAGAGAAGAAACACCCACAGCCACGTCCACACACACACACACACACACACACACAGATTCTTATGGTAAACTGATTCTCATTTTCTCAACCATTGAAGTCCACCAGGTAAAACTAAGAAACAGGCTGAAACTTAGAGCAAAAGGAAACAGGATATAACATAAACGACAACACCACCACACAGCAAGCAGCCTGACGCAAAAGGAAACATGTAAATAGTAGCTTTGAGAATCAGTGTGACGAGGTCGGAGTAGTGGCGATGATAATGGAGTGATGATGGAGAATCATTGTTTACTTGTTGCTGCTTCCTTTTGATGGTTTGTTTCCATTATCACCAGAGACATAAGTGCTTCCATAACCTAAATGATCTCCTATGCAGCTTTTCTTGCCCTTCGATGGTTTATTTCCATTATCATCAGAAACATACCTGCTTCCATAGCCTAGATGATCTCCGATGCACTTTTTTCCCTTGGAATTATTTGATGAGCTCATCGTCCCTGCATATATAACATTATTAATTTATTCTTATAACTAGCTTGAAATGAAAGAATACTATAATTATGATTTCACACGCACACATGGCTTGGAAGTTGAATGAGTAAAAAATGATGAATTTAATTATGAAACTGTCAGTAGATTATTTTTTTATTTTATATTTATTAAAATAAAAAATTTATAAAAATTATAAAAGCCTTAAATTTTTACCGATGAAAACCCACCCACCCCTCACTGAATCAATCTCACAAGGAATGGATTTGGATTTTGGACTTTGTGCCATTAGCAATCACTTGCATTCATAGTCAAAAAACCGTATTCCACACTCTATTTTCTGCCTTCTTCATAAGTGGCGAGATGAGAGAGTGAGAACCACGCTACCAGAGTTGGCCAAGAGAAGCGTTCCACATCTGACGAGGGCAAATCAATGGCAAGAGGATTTTCAGACTTAGGAGTCAAATCTCAAATTTTGGTTTCCTATATCTCACGGGTGTCTTCTTTCCACGTCATCAACGGCTCCTTTCATCGTAATCTCTTAGATTGCCGCAGAGCTCCCGTCATGAAGAACGTCCCGGCCAGGCCCTCACCACTTCTTACGTCGTCATTACCGAATCTCAGCCGCCCAATTCCCCCACGACCTCTGCCGCACTCCCCTCCTCAGCATTCTCGGCCATCACCACCGTATCAGCCAAAACCACCGGTCATGAAACCACCGTCTGTGCCGAAGCCTCCGGTGTGGAGCCACCACCTTATGTTGTGAAGCCGCTACCACCACCAGTTGTGTCGCCACCGTATCAGCCAAAACCACCGGTCGTGAAAACACCGTATGTGCCGAAGCCTTCGGCTGTGAAGCCACCACCTTATGTTGTGAAGCCGCCGCCGCCAGTTGTGTCGCCACTGTATTAGCCAAAACCACTGGTCGTGAAATCACTGTATGTGTCAAAGCCTCCGGTTGTGAAGCTACCACCTTATGTTCCTATTCCACCGGTTGTGTCCCCACCGTAAGTGCCAAAACCACCGGTTGTGAAACCGCAAGTTGTGAAGCCACCGCCGTATGGACCTACACCGGCCACTAGTTGTGTCTCCACCGTACGAGCCAAAACCACCAGTTGTGACACCCCCGCCGGTAGTGCCAAAACCTCCGATCATGAATCCACCCCCGGTTATGTCAACACCTCTTTGCCAAAACTATCGCCGTCAAATCTCCTACCCAGCTATTGCTATATCCTGAAAACACAACCTTCTCCTCCTCCATCTCGGCAGTTGCCTCCGCCGCTGCCACAGCTTGGTTCAATGATTCTTCCTCATCGGCGGCACCGTCGACATGGGCCATGAACCCCTCGAAATCGCCTGACTCTTGTCGGTGCGCCACCGTGAGCAAGCACATGCAAATGAATTATCCCTCTTTCTTGTCGAGATCAAAAACCCGGACAAAATAAGATCTACATACAGACCCACAATTTATTTGGTCTTTTTCTGAAGACGCGTTCGAATATCATCGATCAGAAAAGAACAGTTATGTATATATGAGGAAGGAGAATTCAAGCACGAGTTTTTCAACGTAACTGAAGAAATTATAGCAGAGAATTTTACGATGATGCTGATATGATATTATATATACCCAGGGAATTAACTTTTAGACTTTACCTGCAGGATCGGAGAATGGGGGAGTGACGCCGGTTGAGAATCGCTTCCGAACTTGTTCGCGACGTGAGTCTGATCTAAAAGAACAGAGATTTCAATAATGCACAAATCAAAGATTTATTAAGGCCTCCTTCCATGTGTTCACTCGCCTGTGATCTCTCTGGAAGTGAAGTGTGTGCGGAGATGGCAAGTTGGCACCCCAAAAGGCCAAAAGGCCAAAAAGCCTCTCGTCCCCGCGTCCGGTTTTGGTGCACATCTGGTGTTGATCGAGCAATCTGAAAATCTAGACGGTACAAATTTATCAGTATTATTTTTATATTTAAAATACATTTATTAAATTATAAAATATAAAATTTTAATAAAACTATTTTATTATCGATCTAAACAATACAAATTTAATTTAAGTAGTTCAATTTAATATTAATTTTTTTAAAAAAATTTTATAAATTAACTATTCAGATGTACTTTAAAACTAATCTATATAGAATATATCTGGATAGTCTATTTATAAAATTTAAAAAAATTAATATTAAATTGAATTACTCAAATTAAATTAATATTATTTAAATTGATGATAAAATAGAGTTATTAAAATTTTATAATAAATATAAAATAAAATTTAAAAAATAAATTTTATAAAATTTA
Organism: Prosopis cineraria; assembly: GCF_029017545.1. NCBI lineage: Eukaryota > Viridiplantae > Streptophyta > Magnoliopsida > Fabales > Fabaceae > Prosopis > Prosopis cineraria. Next base: position 26,221 of record NW_026556805.1, read on the forward strand.
AACCGTTCATGTTAAAAATTTAAATGGTTAAGATGGTTAGTGCTCATCACTTGATGAGCGCAAAAAACCGGACTCCTCGTCCTCGTCACTTTCGCACGTTTTTCCATATGAAGAGCTCATCATTCGTTACAGACCAGTAAAATAATGACATGGTATTACCGAAATACCCCTGACTTAAAAAGGAAAAGAAAATCATCATCACCGACCATTACATTCCTCAGACGCCGTCCTCCAGGCCGTGTGAAGATATTTTGAGGTTTAGGGCAAAATTATTTATAAAGCCTAACATGTATAATTGTTCTTTTAAAAAAAATTCACTCATCATTTTTAATAAATTATATGTTAAAATTTTATAATATACATATAATTTTGTAATATAGTGATTTTAATAAAATATTAAATTAATTCAACAGTTAAATGAAAATTAAAATTGATAAAGTGCTCCTATCCCATCTTATGTATTGAGATAAAATATTAACATTAATATGAAATGGCAGTACATTTTTAACAAAAAATATAATTAAGACTAATAATATCAATGATTAGTGTGAAAAACCAACAATAATTATATAAATTATAAACAAGATTTTAATAAGGATTAAAGGTGCCACATTGATAGTCTAAAATTATATAAGGTCTTGATACTAATATCTATCAATATTTTTTATTTTAAAATAAGAAAATGAGAAAATAAAAAGTGAGACTATGAGAGGACTTTAAAGCAAGCTAATGTAGTACAAATTAGTGTATTATGTATTTCACTATTCTTTTATTATGTAGATAATGAACTTAACTCAATCAATAATTAATGTTATACAGGAAATGATTGGAATTTTTCAACAGAAAGAACAATAAATACTTTCTATTCTTTTCATCTATAATTAAATATATAGTAATATAAATATTAATTACACACATATATAATATATAATAGGGGTATCAATATATTTTCTTGGAGGCATAAGGCAATTGCCTCACCACGGCCCTGCCAACCTCAATTCTTCATCCTCCTCTGTCACACCCAAAACACCACCAAATCTGTCTTTCACCAACGGCTCCCTCAAGCGTCGCCACCCTTTGCCTCATCCGCCATCGCCTACGGTGGTTTCCTACAAGGAATGCCTCAAGAACCACGCCCGCCAGCATCGGCAGCCACACGCTGGACGGTTGCGGCGTGTTCATGCCCTCCTCATGCTCCAACCCCAGTGACCCGCTCTCCTTCCAATGTGCAGCGTGCGGCGTCATCGGCAACTTCAACCGCCGTGACCCCAGGAGCTAGCCCCACCTTCTTATTTCATTGGTGATAGGGACTAATAAAAAATGTAAAAAAAATTATATTCCCGATTTAACAAGTTTTTTACTAGATTTTGAATTTGAATTTTCCAATTATCTTAAGCTATGTTCATATCATAAGCAATTATCATTAGTTACTGGAAATTATCATTATTGATCAATTTTTTAATTCTAAAATTATTTTTACAATTTTAAAAGTTAATTTAAAAAATAATTTTTGAAAATAATAAATGGGAACAAAATAAAAAAGTCTTATGTGACGAGACCCCTCTTTTGTCAACCTATCACGAAAAGTTAGGATTAAAAGTCCCATTTTATAATTACAATTTTAAATCAACCCGCATAGTACAATTTGCTACATATTTTTATTAATGTGAGATTACTGTTCTGGAAAGCATAGAGAAATCCCCCAGAATTTTCTTGGATAATGAAATCAGATAAATGCGGGGGTTCAAATTGTTATTTTTTTAATATCTTTTAATGTAATAATATATATAATTTTTATTTGTTAAATTATGTAGTTAATTAAAAGATTGTTATTAATAGTAGAGATGTAGTTAGTGATGAGACTATGTTGTAAATTACCAAAGGAGGCAAATTATTTAATTAATCATTGTAATATATAAATAAAAATTTGCATTCTTTTTTGGTCAAATACACAATTTGTGTGTGACAATGAATTGTATATAGCTGTATGCAGTGAGTATATATATATAATATATATATATCACTTTTGATATATGGGAGCGATCAAAAGTTTATATGCATATAAGAGTCATCAAATATCTGGGCGGCCCTGCACGCCATTTGAGTACTTTTGAACCCATCCGTCTCTCATCTCTGCAACTCCTTCACACTTAAAGACCCCTCTGGAAGTGCTTAAAAACCCATTCATCTACGGCTTTTAAATCCGTTGATCTTCCGGATAATAATTTATTAAAATAAAAATTTATAAATTTTTTTATTGCTCATAGATATTCTCTTATTAAATACAATTTTATTCAAGATAAGCACTAAATATGGGTATATCTCTCAATAGATATTCAAAACTTGGTTCGTCATGTTATGAGATATTAGCTCTCTTTGTTAAACTCAACCTCCGTTGATTTAAAAATTTATAAATTATAAAAAAATTAATGAATTTGCTCATCACTAATATCAAGAATTCAGATTTAATATGTATAATCCAAATTTAATATACAAAATTTTTGAAAAAAATGATAATAAAATTCTATCAAAATATAAATGACAATTAGATCTCTTAAAATACTATAATTCCTTTCAAGTCCATGGATACCTTTATAAAATTAATGATTTTAAGTTAAATAACTAAATATCACATCCAAATTGTGCCCTTTCCAAAGAGGGGAAGGTCGATAAATATAAAAAAAATGAGAGTCGCCATCAAAGTTTTTAGAAAAACCTTGAAAAACTATATAATGAAAAAGGATGCTTTGTCAAAAGGGTTCGCGAGTTGATTGTGCATGAAAAAAGTGTTAGACACTTCATGACACCCGTTTATAAGAACGGTCACCCTCGATTGATTGCATAAATTAATTGACCTTTTAATAATATCTTAATTACCCTTTAAATTACATGAAAAAAAACAAAATGAAAAAACAAAATAAATTATTTATTTACAAAGGAGGATTTGACCTAATATTAAAGCCTAAGGCTTATGTACCCTATGATAAGAATCAAAGTTTACGTAGTTTGAATATTATTATTTAAGTTTTTTTAATTCTTTTAATTAATTTCTTTTATGAAAAGATTGATATTTTGTGTTATATTATTATATTTATTTTTTTAAATAACAATTTGTTCCACTAAAGTACCTTTGAGTAAGAGAAAAATAATCAGTATTGAAACCTGCGGTGATTTAGTATTGCTCAAAGTTCACTGGTTGATACTTTAAGTGCATACGGTATTTAATATTACTCATAATAAAACCTTAAGGAATTTTCAAAGTGAATAGTTTTCTATAAAATAATTTAACTATTAAATTTTTTAAAAAATTTGATATACCTGCGATGACTTAGTGTCATTCACGGTATCTTCTTTTAATTTTAAGGGATTCAAGGTGATAGTATCACCTGTAAGAAAAACTTTACAAGAACTCAATTTAATTCATATATTTTTGGATGAATATAATGACTTATGAAACCCCTTTTTTTCTTCTGAATGTGTTTTCGAGACTGGATGGATCAATATGAGGGCAACTTAATTCTATTTATTCACATTTAATCATTTTGACTAAAATAGATTCACACTGTATGACCACAAAGCATAATTGAAAGGTCAAGAAAAATAAAAGAAACGGGTAAATATAAAATGAAATAAGAAAAATATATATATTTATATAAAGACATTAACCCAAAGCATGCATTCAACGCAAATGCTGGAAATAAATGGGACCAAACAAAAAACAAAAAGGAAAGATTAACACAAATAGTGGCATCATGATTTTTTCAAAACAAACACTATCAAAACAAAAGATACTACTCTATTGGTTAGACTTGAAAGGAAAACCCCGACTTTACAACATGAGAGGTACAAGATGTAGACTATCATGCCTTTTCTTTCTACCGTGATCCCGTGAAAATAAAAGGCTTGAAAATCATTTTCATACCTTTGCACCTTCACTATTTGTCCTCAATTTTTTCTTGCTCGACCTTTTCATGCCCCTCCTCCCTTTTTCTCTTCTTCTTTGCTATTTCTTTATAGGCACCAACTAAAGTTTTCTGACCTAAAAGACAGAATCAAGTAAATTAAGGCAATTTTTATTTTAACCTTTCTCCATGATTTCAAATTTTAAATTTTACATTAAAGGCAATCAATTTGATAGCAACAAAAATGAGGGGATTTGATAGTCAATAAAAAAGGGAAAAATATCTTTTAAATGATGAAGATACTATTTTATTTTCTTAATTTTTATAAAATCCTATTTTTCTTTATTTATTTTATTTACTCAAATTTATTGGGTTTATTTATTTATTTTTGAATTACATCTGGAAGCCCAGAAAAAAGACGGTGTTCACACTAATTTATCCCTGTTTAATTATGAAAGAAATTTTAAGTGAAAAGTTATATTTATTGTTCAATAATTGTTGTTTACAGCACAAAAGTTGTTATTGTTTAAACAAAATATGTGATTGATTATTTTCAGAACTTGAACTTCAATAATAAAAGAAATTTTATGAGAAAAGTTGCAACTTCTTGTTAAATTTTTATAAATTTACAAAATAAAAGTTGTAATTTGTTAAATAATAGGTGTGGTTGGTTATTTTAAATAATAGGCAATTTAGTCATTTAACATAAAATTATTAATATTAAAAAGGTACCCAAAGACTTGAGAGAAATTATGCCATTTTAAAAAAATTGATTGCCATTTATATATATTTCGTTGGATTTTTATTTTTATTTTTCCAAATTTTTTTATAATTTTATAAATTAAGCAGCTAGGTTTACTATGAAATTGGATAGTTTTAAATTAAAACTTTTAATTTGTGAATTTTTAAAAAATATTTTTTTAAAAGTTTGCCATCAAAATATTTTTTTATTTTTAATAATATTTTTTTGTTTTAAATTATAGAACATTTTTAAAAAAAAAAATTTATCTCAAAATATAAGATTATGAAACTGTCAGCCGCCCGTTTC
>NW_026556806.1:0-31156 GCF_029017545.1 Prosopis cineraria
CTCTCTTAAAGATATTTTATATTCGTACATATTCAATCTTAACACCTCATATTTAATAAAGCATAACCTCTTCCATTAGAATATATTGAATTCTTTTATGGCTTCAATAATTTGTATCTTATTTTATAATTTCTTTTGGCTAAAAAATGTTTTAGGTGCAGCTTGGTCAATCTTAAATAAGTAGCGACGGGTCAATTCTTCAAGTAAAATCTGATAGACTCTCTCTCTCTCTCTCTCTCGCGTGAGCTGAGTGGTGTGTAAGGAGCTCAATATTAAATTCAATTAATTAGGTTTTCCTATTTAAAACTTGAACGATTTGCAGTGTAAGTTGAAGTTTTTCATCGAATGATGAGGCCTGCCAAAAGACTAGGGGTGCATTATTGTGTGACACCTGAGGTACAAAAGCTATATCTTTAAAGGTAAAAAAGTTATCTGAATTCTGTATAAAGAAAAAAACTAAAATATAATCTAACACACGTGATGGTCTTAAATCATAGGTTTAAAAGTATGTGAATTCTTAAATTTATTTTTGATATAATATTTTTATTTAATTTTTAAAAAATAGTATAATCTGGCCCTCATTCTAATAAAATTAATTTTAAACATTAATTGATCAAAAATTATCTCAAAAATAATTATAAAAAAAGATCAATAAAAATTTCTTGGCCATTTTATGTAATTTTTGGATTCTTTATTATAATTATTGTTCTTTAATCTAATTTTTGAAATTATTTTTAAATTAATTAACAGTTAAATTTAGCTTTTGTTAATGTTAGGAACTAAATTGTACCACTATCAAAAGTTAAAAAAAAAAATTGCAACAAAAAAAAAATTTAAGGGTTTAGATGTCCTTGGATTTATAATTTAGGGACCGATTTGCATTTTATCCTTACTTATTTTTGTCTTATTTATAATTCACTTCTAACATATTTTATCATAAAGAAAATATTTAAATCGAGTAACTTTATTTAAAAAATTTAATCAATTTTTAACTTTAGCTCTATTAAATAAATAAATATATTTAATACATCCTTTTTCTCCACCAAAATAAGAAAATTTTATGATAAAAAATTGATAGCATGAATTATAAATTTATTTCTCGTAACTGGGAAGATAACTTACTATTGAAACAAAACCTACGTAAATTCTATTACTAATTTCCTGTATTCATAGTATATTTTCAAATTTATCTTTAAAATTGTAAAATAAAATTCAATTGAAAAGATAATTTTTTATCATAAAAAATACTATATTTAAAAAATAGCTAGAAAAGTTTACAAACTGAATCAAGCGACTACTTATTGTATATTTTCAAGTTTGCTCTTAACAATTATAAAATAAAAATTAATTAAAACTACATTTTTATTTTCATTATAAAAATAATTTATTTAAAAATATTTGGATTTCGTGGGAATTAAAAAAAATAAAATAAAAAAGTGGCTATAAATTAACTTCTTGGCAAGTTACTTCGCAGGAATCAAAACAACTTTTTGAGAAATAAATTAAATTATATATTTCTTTGTTTATCATGATATGTATGGTTTATTATTTATATTTATATTTTATATTTTTATATTGATATTAATAATTGACCAATAAATGGGCAATCCAAACCTGCAAGAAAGAGCACAGAGGAAGTGGCAAGCTGTAAAGGGAGAAAAAAAAAAAAAAAAGAACAAAAGAAAACAAAGCAACAAACAAATGTACTCTCTTCCTTTCTGGGTTTTTTTTTTCTCACACTGCAGTGGAGCCTGCCATTGTCCAATAGTATTGTCCTTATTTTCTCTGTAAATTCCATCTATGAAAATTTGACCAAGTATTATAATAGTTATCAGCCACTCCAATTCAATCTTACAGAGATTAACTGAAATATATTTATACTTAATAAAATTAAATTATTTAATTGGGCAACGTGAGAGAATTGGAGACTATTGTTGAATTGTCTCATATATTTAAAAGATTTCTTTTTTATATCCATGGTTTTGATTTTTTTTTTTTAGGTCCTTGTGAAGGAGACAGCACGGAGATAAAGGGAACATATCATATGGTTGCAATAATAATTCCCAGCAGAACCAAACAACAATTTATTTATAATACCCACACTTCACTTATATTATTGATATTATAATTATATCTCAAAAAAATTGAATTAATGATAATTAATCAGATTTATGATAAAAAATAAATTAAAAATATTGATTTAGACATTTGTAAATTTAAAATTTTTAATTACATATAAAGTATATATTTGCAAATTGAAACTGCAATTTATATCTGTAATTGTTTAATTAAATCTATACTTTTTTTTGTAACTCATGTTTTTTTTAAAAAAAAATTATGGATTATCTAACTCTCGTTACTTTCAATACTTTAAGATCTAAATTTATTCTTGGAATAATTATTCACACAGTTGATTGATGGTTGATGCCCCAAGAAAACAGTGACGGAGCACATTGTGTGTAGCAATTCAAATCAGTACAATGAACTATCAAGATCAAAATGCATAAGAATTTTCAAGCCTTTGATATGACCTGCCTCTAGCTTCTTCAATTCATTCACTGTTTCCCACGCTACATAAGACACAACCTGTAAATACGTTTAGTGCTGTTGGAAGAGGAAACCTAAGTCGGAATCCGCTTTGCTCCTCGTAGGAGGAGCGTTCGCTGCAGGTCCAAAATCTGGACCGTTCAAATTATATTTAGGAATAATCCAGATTTAATATTTTATTTTTTATTTTTGTTAAACAAAAAATTATAAAATATTTTAATAAATCTGATTACCAATTTTTACTAATTTGAACAATCTAGTTTTAATTTAATGATGATCCAATTTAATATTTAAATTTTTTTATAAATTTACTATTCAAATTTATAGTTTAAATGTAATATATTTAACTTGTAATTCTTTTGAAAAAATTCAAAAATATTTGTCAGTGAATATCTGCATTGTCCAGATTCTAGGGGATATCTAAAGTGTCAATTTTTAAAAATTTTGAATGTTAAATATGAACTATTCATATTAAATTTACACATTAATTTAAAATCATTAATATTAATTTAGACTCTCTAAATTGATAGTCAATTTTATTAATATTTTATAATTTTTTATTTTAATAAAAATAAAAAATAAAATATTAAATCTAAACTGTCCCTAAACTTAATCTAGGCAGTCCAGATTTTGGACCTGTCCTTAGAGGAGCAAGCCAAGGTCACCAAAGTCATGTCAATTCTTCTCGCTGTTAGTATTATATTTTATATCTAGTAAAATAGTATCTATTGATTGATGGTATTAATTTACAAACCAAGGCCCCGTTTGTTTGGGGGGAGGGGAGGGGAGGGGAGGGGCTCCTCTTCCCTCCCTCATTTGGTTAGGAGGAGGGAGGGGAAATTTTTAAAATTTTCCCTCCCCTCCCCTCCCCCTCCCATTCTCTCCCTCGAATCAACAGACCCTAAGAGTTTTTATACTTTCAATTACTACTATTGTAAATTAACCAGTATAGTTTAAAGAATTAGTTTTTCCTGGTATAGAAAAATAAAAGTATAGTAATAGATTTTTTTTTTAAGATTATATTGTTCACTAGGTCATTAGTTTGATCAAAATTAGTGAAAGTAATTGCAAAAATTGCAAAATCATTTTTGTGAAGAAGAAGAAAAAGCATATATACCATAATGATAACAAAGCATCTTAATTCAAAACTTGAAACTCAAATTGATGAATTTTTTTATTAATATTAATTATGAAGATCAGCTTTATCTAGTATGAACTTCTCACATATATTTAGATCAACTTACATTTAATAACCTAATAATCTCGCTTTCTCACAAGCTCATGAACCATTAACAAACTCATTTCTCAATCTCCATACAACATTAGAAAAAAAAACCTATTAAAATAATTCTTATATATTTATGTGGTGATTGATTATAAAACAAAAATGGAAATTTTTATCCACAAGACAACAGACAGTGAAAAAGGGTTGTTTAAGATATCCCTCTCGATAATCTCACTCATCAGAATCTTACATTCCCAACGTTTCCTTCTGTCGTGCCTTCTCACAGAGAACCAAAAAGATCAATACTCTAAAATAAACCTAGTAATCAACTAATAATACACAATCATTACCAACTTTCACTGATTCACATACGAGACAGTGACAAAATGGCAATAACATAATTCACATCTACTTCTTCTAGTGTCTCGTCGTCGCTGTGTCAAGATCGAAATATATCAGATACGATAAGATCATGTTTGGGAGACCAAAATGCAGAATTGTTTGAATTTTCTGCAACATACAACAGTAATAAGAATAATAATAATTTGACTTGTTCTTGTTCTGTTCTTGAGATTCCGGAGGTTTGTTAAATTCATCAGATCTAAATATTAAGGCATGAAGAGCTTGTTCCCGCATTTGCAACGCCAAGCTTCTGGATAGTACTCGAGCGGCTTGCTCAGACCGGGATGGATCGGCACGTGAACCGGTTCACAGGCGGCGCACCAGCCGCACTTGGATCTACACGACGGCGGAAACGACCCTGGCCCGCCGTTTCTCTTCTGATCAGCCGCCGCTACCGTTGCCGCCGTCCACGACCCATTAATCTCCTCCCTCTGAAAGTAGGGCTGCTTGAAACCTCCCCTACCTGATCAGCATTCCAAAAATAATAATAATAATAATAAATGAAGGAAATTCTAACAACATTAGGTCACAGACTAACAGCTAAAATTTTGAAAACAAAAAATAACTAATATCGTTAAAAATTAAATTCTTAGTTCATTTAATTTGATAGGTAATTAATTAGGTGGTAAAAAGATTAACTAACGTGCGCACATGTGTAAGAAGATTCAAACCATATTATAATAATTAATTTGTAAGAAGTTTAGTATAGGTCAAGTGAAATGAACAGTGCTTTTGTGGTCATTAATTAACGTTAAAGAGTAAAGAGATGAACTCATGGAATATTTACTATGCACTGTGAAGATTTAAGATATAGACAAGTACTTAGGGAAGACTTACTTGGAAGTGGAGGGAGGGTTAGGGCAGAAGCAGAGGAGAATAAGAGAAAAGTGAACGCCGTGAAGGTTGTTGGCAGGCGGTTGCTGTGTTGGTGGTGGTGGTGGTGGTTGCAACGGAGAAGACGGCGATGAGGCGGTAGGCCCATGGCGGAGGACGGAGGCGACGAGTGGTGGTGGGTGTGGGGGAAGGATATGGTGAACAGGTGAAGAATGAGAGAGAGAGAGAGAGAGAGAGGACAGAGGGCAGATATTTGCGTGTGGGAGAAAAGGTGCCAAGTCAAAAGACATATTTGAAGCAGATGAAAGAGAAGGAAGAAAACAAGTGTTGTTTGTGTGTTTGGGTTCAAAAAGTATTGGGAGGTTGGGAGATAGTAAACTGTGTCATGGTTGTATACAATAAGAACAGAAAATTTGTTATATATATATATATATATATAAAGAACAGAAAATTATCAAGGTTTGAAATTTGAATTACAGTTTAAGAATTTAGTACTTAATCATGTTTTAAATATGATTATTTTTAATAAAAAATATGTGTGCATATAAAAAATAGAAAATTACTTTGTTGATATAAAATTATTTAAATTCAAGTAGTCATTAATACTTTTTTTATAAGTAAAAATTTAAGTGAGTTGAGTTTCGAAGATTTACAAAAAATAATGTGTGTTTTTAAATTCAAATAACATTACAAAAATATTTATAAATCACTTGTTAACAAGATTTTCATATGAGCAGTAATATTTGAAGATTGTAAGATATGAGTCAAATTTTTACAAACTAAACCGACTATTGTTGATGTAATAACTTATATTTTAAATTGGGAGCATTATGGCCATTCACAAAACATATTAATGTCAGGAAGGTCCCAAGAAACTTGAGAATAATTACCACATTTTGCTGGGCTTCATTGTTATTTGCACATTTCAATGGGATTTTTCTGTGATTTTTTTTCTAATTTTCTTATACTATCATCAAAAAATATTCTTAGTATTTCATCCAAAAAAATGTTCCTTGGAAAAATGTTATACTCATATAGACATATAGAACTTTAATTAGTTTACCAACAAGGGTTGATCATAATAAAAGGGTCTACGACCACTGTCCGCTTATATATGAGGTATCTAATTTGAATTTGTGTGAATGTATAAAATATATTTGAAAAAAAATTTTTAATTGAGCCCAATAATACTTGAGTTTGACTCAATCATACAGCTATGTAAAAAAACTCCATTAATTTCATAATTAATGGGACCTCTTGCATCTCTTGAGTCCTTGCACAGGGTATAAATTTGTACCATATTGTCCTTAGGTTATAATCAATGTGATTGATTTCATATACTTCACTTTTTTATTTATATGTTTTATATTTAAAATTATTTTAAAATGTGATGAGACTGTGGACCCTACTATATGGGTCCACATTTCTGAATGATTGTGATGCAGTGACTGATTGGTAGGGTTTTATTGGAGTGGATGCATGTGTTGTGACTGACCCGTACGTATGAGAAATCCAACTTGTTAATAAGTGTAGCTTAATTCATCTAGGTGATTTTTTAATTCTTTGTTTAATATACATAATTATTTTACTTTTTTTATAAAAAAAAATCCCTTTATTTTGCCGTGCCACTTTCTATTATTCTCACTCGCACACGTACCTTAGGTCTCGCGCGCGCTATGTATATTGATTTTGGACAAAATCTTAGATGTTGAATTTTGTGGGCCATGGTGATAGATTGACTATTCTTCGCGTACAAGGGGGTAAAAAAACAAAATTATCTGAAAAAGAAATTAAATTAGGGTGTAATTATTAAAATCCATTATGGGGTTTAATGGTGGGCAGAAGAGCGTCTGCTTTTCTTTTATTTTTCATTTCCCATCTTTTCTTTTTATTACCATTACATTAAAGTTCTAATAGTTAAAATTTAATATTTGATACAATTATTATTTTAATTTTACATACAGTATATAATTAAATTTGAACTATATTAAAAGTTGTTCCAAACAATTTAAAACTATAACGTTTTATTTATATATTTTATGTAAATTTATACTCATAATTTTATCAACATTTAAATCTAATAGTTGAAAAGCTTTGATCTAATAGTAATGGTTAAAGAGAAAAGAAGGGAAATGGAGAGTAAAGGCAAAGGAGTGGCGCCTGCTACGAACATAGAACTTCAAACTTAGCACAATCTTTAACTACCTCACATAAAATAAGGCAATTAATTGATATGCCAAAGGCGTTCCAATTTTTCTTAATATAATATTCATTGAATATAATTATCTCTACTAATAGAAAATGAATCAAATTACTAATGAGGACTGGGTCTAATAAAAAGAGTTAGTCCCTCGTAATGTAATGAACAAGAATTTAAATTTTTGTTGAAAAAAATGCTCACATTTAATATCTAATCATGCTCCAAACAAGATTGTCTTTACTAAGAGAAAAACTGTGAGCAAGAAAAAGAAAGAAAATATTAATCAAATTAATAGGGTTTGTTTATTTTGGTTGTTAGCCATATTTTTTGGGATAAACATATTAACTATTCTCACTTATGAAATGAAACATGAAGTTTTTCTAAAGGATCAATGATCATCTTAAATCCTAAACTATTACATGAATAACCATTACATCAAAATAGTGGTTTTCTCATAGCATATTTTTGTGAAAAAACACCCAAAATTTAGCGAGAACATCATTTCTCACTCTAAAAGATCCATCACTAAAACAGTCGAAGAAAAAAATATTTCACATGAATAAAACCGTGAGAATCATTTCTCACACCATTATCTACAGGAAGTTCACACGGCTTTTGAAATTGTGAGACATTCTCACAGAATGATTCTAAGAGAAGTTATTTCAATTTAAATCTGAGATAATTTCTCACACATAAATGGTGTGATAATTTCTCTCATATAATTATGCTGTGAGAATTTTCTATAAGAATTTTCTTTGAGAAATTCTTACGTGCAGTAAATTTGAGAGATTTTCTTTTAAAGTATTTTTGAGAAAAATTTGTTAATCTCTCATAATAATGTATCATGAGAAACGCTACAACTAATGCTGTGTCACCTTCTACCTTGCGCCATGTCAGCTGCCACATATACATGAATTAATCCCACCTCACACGACACCTCACACCATATCAGGCACCACATGTGCATGTTGCTTATGCCACATCACTTGCTACTTAGTTTTATGTCACTCACCATGTGTGGGTAAGGTCGTACCATGTCATCTATCACGTTACCACCTTCTATGCCACACATCATTCGCCACCTCATGTCACATCATATCATGTTATTTATTTGTTACAAAATATGCTAATATCAAAACTTAAACCTCGACCTTCCATCTTCCAAGTTTTATACCCTTCTTATTTATTAGTTGAATTGAAATGCACCTACAATCATCATATGCAAAATTAAATATACATTAACTTCATACATATATGTTGAATAATATACTACTAAATATATACATATGTTATATTTTTATTTTCAATTAATAATATAATAAAATAATTTATATGATTATAACATATTATTTATATTATAATTTTAATAAAATAAATAATTTATATGACTATTTATATTGTATTTTTAATAAAATATGATTTTTATCAACAAATATTTTTTATTATGAAAATGAAATTAAATATTATTTCTATTATGACAGTAGAAAAACTATCATGTCTACCATGACCAAGGTACGTAAAACCGGACCGGTCATTGAACCGATCATGACACTGGGTCACAGGTTAGTGGTTCAATTAGGGTTGAACCGGGGGTTGAATCGGTGGCAAACCGGTCATGATTAAAATAATATAATTTAATAAAAAGACATTAATTATAAAAATATTCAACTAAATCCAACCACTCAAAAGTCTAACAGTCATAAAATATAACATTTTAAATATCTATCATTACAATTACAACTTTTCAATCTCAAAAGTCTAAAGAAGAGATGGAGAGATAGAGTTGGAGAAGAGACGGAGATTGAGCTGGAGAAAACGAAAGAGTCAAAGACTAAGCTAGAGAAGAGATGAAGATAGCAGAGACAGAGATAGAGCTGGAGCCTGAAGAAGAGACGAAGACTAAGCTAGAGAAGAGATGCTGATTAGGTTAGGGCAAGAGAGGAGAGACACGGATGAAAGGCCGGACTAAATACTGTCTAAAAATCTGAATTGGACTTAGCGTGCTCTACCTCTAATTTTTCATTTTTTGACTTTAATTTCACTTTTTTTTTTGTTATCTTATTTCTGAATTCAGCACTCTGAAAAATAAAAAATGAAAAAAAATTCTAAAAAAAATAACCCGATTAACCTAGTCAACCCACCGGGTTATACCGGTTGACCGGTTTACACCGGTTCATTTCCTCATCGGTTTAAAAGTAAACCCAGATCGAACAAGGGATCGGGTCACCGATTTTCGGATTGACCCGGCCGGTCCGGTCTGAGTTTCAATATCATAGCCATGACACATGATATAGGACCAAAATTAAAGGTTCCGTAGCACATGCCATGACATATTGCTCAGTTTGCTTGAAATTACAGTTTTGTCCTCGTGTTCTCTATTAATTATAATTTCTTATGTTGTGTATGAATATATATGTTTGAGGGTATGAACCATGTTTAAAAGGGATTATTGGGATCCATATTTTCTAATTATAATAATTTTCTATATTTTAACAATTATAATTAATTGATAGTTCAAAAACTTAAAGACTTTTGATTACTTAAGTTTGGCATGTGTGCATGGGTTTAGTAATGCTCAGAGAATGGCATTACATATCTTGAACCCTAAACTGTTAAAATGTGCAAAAATATACCAATTAAGTTTAAAAAAAATAGTTGTTACTTTTTGCACTCGTGGGCTCAATCTCACACATGCGACACTCATCTTAACCGTTAAAAAATTAGATTAAAAATTTAGAAGTTGAAAAGAATTTTTAAATATTTTAAAAGTTTAAGGTCTAATATACTATTTATGTAATAATTTAAAGTTTAGTACCCTCGTTAACCCTTTTTAAGAGTTGTTTTGTAATAAGCAATCATTACCAAGGTAGCGTATAATCATATTGGGTTAATAATTTGAGAAATTTTATGGTGTGTGTGTAGGGATAAATAGTCTTTTTATATAAAATGTGGGGAAAAAAAAAAAGGAATGATGAGAAAAGAAAAAAGAAGGACGAGATTAAAAAATAATAAAATAATATTAAACCAGTGCGCGCCTCAGCCCACGATTAGTTGAGGGTATTGAAATACCTCTTAGCGTTGGGCGGGCTGCCAGGCATCATTGCATCGCCCGGCGGCGCCAATGCCGAGAAGTGAGAGGGAGAGATCGAAATTGAGGTGTGTTAAACGAGGAAGTTTTTTTCTCGGCGCTCCTGAATCCTGAAAATTTGCTTTTTTTAATTTTATTCATAAATTATTTTTAATATATTTTATCAACATTAAAAAATTTAAAATTTATTAATTTTATCTTAAAATTTAATAAATTTTTAACTTTATTTTTATTAAATATATATATTTTAATAACATGTTTTCTCTCTCCACCATTTAATAAAAGGTGAAAAGAAAAAATTTATAATAAAAATCTAATAACGTGATTTA
Source organism: Prosopis cineraria (assembly GCF_029017545.1). Taxonomy (NCBI): domain Eukaryota; kingdom Viridiplantae; phylum Streptophyta; class Magnoliopsida; order Fabales; family Fabaceae; genus Prosopis; species Prosopis cineraria. The sequence goes on from NW_026556806.1 coordinate 10,626, forward strand.
TAAATAGAATTAAAAAAATTCTTTTTTACCTGCCTTGTAAATAAGACCAGAGGAAGTATTTGGTTGATTTTAATTCTTCTAAAAATTAGAGTAATGTAACATTTGAGTTGGTGGTATTGAACAAATTTTGGCACGTGTAATTTTAGCTTGAAAAATAAGTAACAGTGGTTCATTCTTTTAAATATTGGGAAGCTATTGATTTTTATTATATGGCTATCAAGCTATGTATGAACTGAATTGGGAATGGTTGTGTCCACTAAAGGCTTGGTTGGTTGGTCAGATTTAAACTGAAATATGTGTATAAACTTTTCAAGCATGCTTATATATTCTCCAAAAATGCATTTATATTATTTTGATTATTTTCAAGTATGCTAATGTTTGGAATGAAATTTGATAAAATGATTATGTATGATTATCTTCAAATCATTTCAAACATGCTTGTAAATATATATTTGAAATCGAATAAGAAATATGTGCTGCTTTTTTTTATTATTTAAGCATGCTTGAGCATTTTGGATTCTGGTGGGTGTGATGTATTTGTAGGGAGTAAAAGGGTGAATATTGTGATTTTATGGTGGATGTAATGAGAGATCATATTTTATTACCACCACATGGTTCATCTCCACTCAATGCATAGTAGATGGTTCTCTATCAAGACTCCTTTTTCTTGGTTTGAGATTGTGGGACATAAGGCGTATGTTTGTTTTTTAGGAGAGGAGCCTAGCTCTGCAATGCATTTTTGGCCAAGTATATCTTTAATCTAAGCTCTAGCCAACAGTGCAAGGTGGATATGGTAAGCTATAGCCTGCATCACTTGTTTAATTGCTTTAAATAAAGAAACTTTCTACTTTGTAATGAAATTACACTCCTATAGTTGTGAAATTAGTTTGCCAAGTGAAATTGCTAGTGTGCACGTGCGCGTGCTAGTTTGCTAGTGTAGGTTAGAATATTAACTTATTGTTTATTAGTTTTAAAACATTTAAAAAAATGATATTTTAGGTCTTTTAGGATTATTTTAAAGGATTTTTATTTAATTGTGGGCTGAGCCAAATTATCTTTTATCAAAGTATTTTCCATTTATTTGATTTTAGAATTAATTATGAAAACAATTTGTAGCCTTCGAAGGCTCAGTTGTTTTATTGAGATCCCTTGTTTGTAAACTTGAAGGGTTTTATTTAAAGTATTCCTTATCTATCAAAACAAGGGTGTTACACATACAAGCAATTTGACTGTAGAAGAGTCTAATGAAATCACAAATTTTTTTTTAAAGTATACTATGTAGTTGTCAGAAAAATTAGTCAGTTGACTCTTAAACAACAACAATATATATTAATAACTATCCAATAATAATTGGCAATCTCAATAAAAAACACATGAGACTTCAAAGTAATTTTATGCTTTCATGATTTTTTTTTTTTTACATCTATATGTATTGCTTATCATATGACTGAAAATAATTATGAGAATGATAAAGAGGTTCCAGGAAGACCAATTAATTCAAACTAAAGTTTCAAGTATTAAATTTTAAAAATTTACAAGTTCACTTCTTAATTTTGTAATTATGTTATAATGATTTTAAATTTTAATAAAAAAAATAAATTTATTTATTCTTCAATCATGTTAAAATTTAAAAAATAAATTTTAAATTCATCACAATAAAAATAAAATTAAAAGATGAACTTGCAAATTCTTAAAATTTAACATTTTAAACTTAATTTAAATTAATTGACCTATTTAAAATCTATTTGTCATTATTTCAAAATAATTTTGTACACTATTTTATTGCTTATCTAATTACAGCGATACTTCTTTTACCAACTGTCACGAAAATTGTCATATCACTGCTACATCTATTTCTAATGCACTCCATATGGTGGCGTGGAAATGCTATTTTAATTGCAGCAAAAATACTATTTTGTACCAATGTATTTCTATAAATGTTATAAGTCACAAGGCTGTTTTTAAATTTTAGGTAGACTTTGAATTTTAGTAATTCTGAATGTTTCATCACAAAAAAATAAGATCTATGGATAACTAATAATTATTGGCATGACACCACAGAGGGAAAATAAAACCTCAATTGAAGAAGTTGGGTTAATGGTGGGTGGATATGGACTTACCCAATTTCTTATAAATTTGAGATTATTAACCAATGTACATTCATATACGTGGCTCCATCTTTCTAAATTGGCTCCCTCGGATCAGGCAATAATTAAATAAATAAAATAAAAATAAAAATAAAATGCTGATTTCCATATTGTACTAGTTGGGGATAAACTGACAGTCGAATTTAGGAATCTTTGACCAAGATTTGGCTACGATGTTTATGACTATTTCCACAACTCTAGCTAGGAAATTAAATTCTGACAAAGAATAACAGTTAAATTCTGACAGATAAAATTAATAATCATTAGGTTTTTAATAATTTTTTAAAAATAGGTTACCAATATTTATTTAAGTAATTGCAAGTTCAGGAGTTTCAATTATAAATATATGATATTAAAAATTTAAGTGTAACTTTTAGTTTGTAATTGAGATCCTAATATATGACTATTTAAATTAATATTTACAATTTAGTTTTTTGGAAAAATAATTGAAGAACTAACCGCCACTAATTTCTTTTTATTTTGGTACTTTATCAGTCATTTTCCCTTAAGCTGGGGATAACATACCCTTTTTTAAATAAATATAAAAAAATAAGTTTTGTCAGTATCAGAGACTATTCAATCCTTTGAGGCATTGAGGACAAATTATATGTTTCTTTCCATTAAAATTTGTCCTATATATAAGAGTTAGGATTTAAACTCCAAACCAAAAAGAGCTCCTTTTTGTTAAAAGAGCAAAAAATCAGGTGAATTAAATTTTAAGAGCTTACCAGTATATTAGCTATTAGGGTTACATACTCACATAGCTGTTAGTGTATCTTTATTGTTTGCTAGAATTGATTTCATTTTCATTATAATGAAAAAATGAGACTAAAAATAATGCATTTCTTGAAAAAAAGTAGATTTTTAATACAGAATATATATGCACAATAAAGAGTGTGTACCTCAACATGCTGATTGAGAGCCTGATGTAATTAAGTACCACTTTTGTTCAAAATGATAAATAATATAAACGGTAAAAATTTATGACAAACAAAAATTATTAATAAATAATACCATTTGAATTAAAATTAAAGCTAATAATTCATGCAGGTCAAGCTCAATTCAGGTCAAGTTTATTTTAATTGGCCTGAATAAACTTGAACTTATGAGAAAGCTTGGATAACTAAACTTAGCCCTAATCTCTCTCGACTTATTGGAATTGGCCTAAATATTTGAATTGTTGAATTTCTAAATTTAACAAAAAACAAATTTCAATTTTTACTTCAAAATAAATTATCTTTTTATTATAAAAATTTAAAAATATTTTTGGCATATTTTAAATTTTTTTTGGATCTTAAAGTTTAAAATTAAGATTATATTACATTTTAAATATTGTTTTGAAAGATTTCATAGTTTAATTTTTTTAAAAAAAGCTAAAATGCACTTTTAGTCTTCTAATTTTATATAAAATTTTAATTTAATCCTTTAATTTTAAAAAGTATATTTTTGATCCTCTAACTTTAACATTGTTAGTTTTAAATTAGTTTTTTGTGTCAATCATTTTTATTTTTAAAAAATTAAACAAAATATATCAATATTTGATAATATTTTATCAATATTTGAAAATTTAACATATAAATTTTTTGTAATAAAACTAATGATGTTAGAATTAAAAACTAAAAAGATACTTTATAAAATTAAAATATTAGATTGAAACTTTATGTAAAGTTAAATGGCTAAACATGTACTCTTACTTTAACCATAAAAAATATAACAATGTGAATATTTTTTATTTTTTATAGAAAATGTCTATAATAATGTAATCAAATATATCACTTTTGAGTATAAAATAAACTAAAATTTAAAAATTTAATGAATGTTTAAGATATTATATATATTTTTTAAAAAATATTTTTATCTGAGCATTTGGCCAAACCCTAATTCAACACGAATCATGCCTAAATAGATATGAACGTGAAAAAAGATATTTTAGTTTGAGCCTAGTTTTTTTTTTAGCTTATTTTTAAGGTTTGATCTAAATTATTGACTTGAAATCCTTATAAATCATATGAAAATGAAAATGTGCCAAATTCTATATAGAAACCGGAGAGAAAAATACTCAATGCATTTTTTTCTAAACAAGTAAAGAGAGAACGCGAAACTTCTTTTGTACAATCCCATTTCCATCTGTGTCTCCTACGCACTGGATTGTACTATTGTAGTTACCTCGACCATGAAAAAGTGACTCTATAATTTCTCTGACAATCACGAGCCATATTGTGTCAAATGGAAATTTAAAAATGTATTCTCCCAATGTACCGATCATAGTTGAATTAGATATGAATATAGTGAACTGCACAAAATCTGAAATGGATTATATTATTTATAAAGTAAAAGTATATATTTAATTTTTAATTTTACATAATATTTTATTTTAATTTTTTAATTTTATAAAATATCCTTTTAGTCTGTTAACTCTAATATTATTAGTTTTATCTTAATAATTTTTTATGTTGAACTTTTAAATATTCACAAAAAATTCTCAAATGTTAACATATTAAGTTTAATTTTTTCACAATAACAACGGTGAACATAAAAAATGATATCATTTAAAAACTAACGATGTCAGATTAAGAGATTAAAAAGATACTTTACAAAATTAAAAGATTAAACTTAAACTTTATATAATATTAGAAGGTTAAAAATATACTTTGATTTATTTATAATATATAAGTAATGCGAAATCTTGTAGGTTATATATGTAGGGGCCACGTGAGTTATATTATCCACACAGCGCTTTAAGTTTAATTTATATCAATATATTCCCTTGCATTTTTTTTAAACTATCACATTAATTTTTTAAGTTTTGAAATATAAATAGAATCTCAAATTAATATAATGGATAAAATATATATGTTAATCGCTTGGCATGCATATGTGGTTAAATGAAAACAAATTGGCTGCCGGATGATTCAAAGATTTCTATTGAGTTTTTATATGAAAGAAGGATGTTAAAAAACCTTAAATTTCACTGCACTCTCTTAATGCCTGCTATCTAAAAGTAAGAATTTATGAGAAAAGACCTAATTACCCTTAAAGTTTACCAAAGTCTGAAAATTTAATGAATTCTTGTTAATTATGTATGATTAGTTGTCAAAACTCAAATAAATACTTATTTATATAGAACTAACACTTGTACAATCAAACTTATACATGCTATATCAGTTATAGTCACTTGTTAATTTTGAATATGTTGTTTTTAATTACATATAATTTCTTATCAAAACTCGAACATATGCTTGTTTATGCAGGACCAACATATATACAGTTAAATATGTGCAATCAATTGCAATCACTTGTTAATTAATTCCAAATGGATTGATGCTAATTATGTAAAGTTACTTGTCAAAACTTAAATGGATGTTTGTTTTTTTATGTAAGACTAATACTTATATAAGTAAACATATGTTATCAATTTTTGCAACTTATTCATTTTTGAATGAGTCATTGTTAATTACATACAATTACTTGTTAAAACACAAATGAATACTTGTTTATCAAATCTATAAAATCTTAGGAGTAATTAGATATTTTTCTCACAAAATCTTATTTTTAGATAGATACTTAAGGGTGCAGTGAAATTTCAAATTTGTAATGTCCTTCTTTAATATAAACAGTCTCCTGAAATCCTTAGATGATATTTACCGTTTTTTTTTTTGACTCAATGACTATAATGCACAAAGGAAACAGGAACAAAAACTAAGTACAAGAATATCATATACTCCCTCCAGTCCCATTTAGAAAGCACGTTATAAAAAGTCTATTTAGTCTCATTTATAAGCAACAATGTAATTTTTTAAGTAATATTTGAATAATATTTTTAAAATTACCTTTCATGAGAGAAAAAAATAACTTAACATTACTTTTTATGTTTGTTATATAGGGACATATTTAAAATTATATACACTTTTATCATATTTATTTATTTTTGTATTGATATTGATAAGGTTATATAAAGACTTACACAGAGGACCGGAAGAGTATTGATTGAGATTTTTGTATAAAGTTTATCATGATCTTCATAACATTGCTAAAATCAATACTTTCTCAAGCCGGCCTTTATTAACATAACTCAAGGCCGGATTTGAAAACCTACATAACTTTTTTTAAGTAAAATTTTTAATTATATTAATACATATATAAGTTACAAAGACCCTTAATTAAATATCTAAAATTAAATATTCTTTATCATTATTATGATAAATCTTTATTTAAAAATAAAATAATAGGACCCATTATAGGGAGGTTTATTTAGAGAAGGTAGTGTTGTCTCACACAATCATTATCTTTATTTTATCACCTAATATTTTAATAAATAGTGTTATTCTCACATATTAATTCAAAAATTTAAATAAACTATATAAATAAAGCTACAAAAAATTATAGAAAGGTTTAAGAACTAATCCAAACCCCAAATCCTCAATAGCAGAGCCTAAAGTTCTCCCACGCTAAAATCCTTTATTTTTTCAAGTCCAATTTTCCAAAAAAAAAAAACACACACCACACACACAACTTAAAAGCCTGTTAAGGCCTAGTTTTTAGTAACAGTTATAAATACTCTTGTTTTTCTAATATACTCCTTTATTAATAAAGAGAGAATGTTTGCTTTGATCTTATTTATAAAGTATCTCAATAATTATTATATTCGTCTTTATAATTTCACCCTATTAAATGTAGGAAAGTTGATTAGATGCTAGAATTTGTATTTTAAAGTAAGTACATTTAATAGATGTAGAGTTAAAAACTTAAGAATTTTTTAACAGAATTAATAAAATTTAAATTTTTTTAAATTAAGTAAAAATATTAAAAGTGACGTATATACGAGATTACAAAGAACATCATATGATGAAATAAAAAGAAAAACAAAAAAAAAATGAGAAAGAAATTAATGGATGGCGTATGAGATGGCAGAAAGGGAAGCGTGTGTGTGTTTGTGGGGTGTACGCGACAGGCTTGCATGGGGTCTCCATTATTGCCTTTCTTCTTACCCTTTTCCCTGTAAAGCGTAACGTAGTGGCGCAGCACACAACCAAGTCCCTCACAAGCACAATAAATTATCCCCAGACCCCACACAAGCACCTACTTATTATCGTTGCCAACTTGGCATTCCTCTTGTTTTATAATAGACGTGTCAACAACATAATACAAAAGTCTGGATCAACCAACCTAACTAAATCAGTAAATAATTAAACTAATGTTTCACTGATTTTATAAAATATTTTATTTATGATCAATTAATTATAGTTTAACTATAATTTTAATCATTAACTTTTCAATTAGATAACTTGACTGCTTCAGTTTTTAATACCACCATCAATATGTAGTGTTGATTATTGAGGGTAAAAACAATGAAATTAATCGAAGACTTAAGGAGAGGCTGTGAGAGAGATTAGTATGAAATGCTACTAATCAAGGGCACATGTATAATATTTCTACAAGTGATTCTTTCGTAACTTATTTGGCTTCTCACACTAACCAACCTCCTTCTCTCTCTACTTTCAAGTTTCAAGGTCTTGTGTCTGCACGCAGAGGAGAGAGAGTGCAGAGATTCAAATAGTGGAGTGTTTAATTTGTTTCTGATCCTTCATGCGGAAGTGTCTGGAAAAAAATATTACAGTTAAGTTTCTATACTTTGATTTTTTTTTTTTGGTTTTTAGTTCAAATAATTTTATTTCGTTGTTGTCAGTTCTTTTAATTTGACATGCCAATAATGTTAGTGTCTATAGTTTTAAAAATGTACAGAAGAACCATGACTTGACACCAATAGAGTTAATTTTAGTGTAGCATGTACTTAAACTCTTTTAACCCGTTTGCTGATGTATCAAAAATAAATTAAAAGAGTCTGGTTAAAAATAAAAGGTAAGAGAATGAGGGGATGTTCAAAACTGTTTTTATTTTATTATTTTAAGAATTGATATTTTATAGAATCTATTTTGAAAATAAAAAAATATAAAAATAGGCATTTTTTCATTATCTCTTATTTTTCAAAACAATAATAACAAAACACTTAAAAGTTGTTTTCATTTTTCTGTTCTCCAAAATAAAATTTTATTTTTTTATTCTTCAAAATACTTTTTAAAAACACATTACCAAATAAATTTTTTTATTTTTTTGTTCTAGAGAGAAAAAAAATATTCTCAGGACAAGTTTTTAAATAGGCTCTAAAACTTTCTTTGAAATTTGGTTTAAACAGAATGCGTGAAATGAAGGTGTCACTGGCTAGAGCAGAGAACGTCTTTGTCCAGACATCTCAATCGTTGGAAGATAAACGGGTTAATAGAGTTCAATACGCCTTAGTGAAATTAACTCTGTCAATGCCAAATTATGGTCCTTATGTGCATTTTAAAATTATATGAGCTAAGGTTGCAAGTGGATCAAACGAAAAATACTAGGAACAACAAAAAAACATCATAAGGGCCAAAAATAAATCACAATCAAAAGTATAGGGATCATCTCCTAATATTTTCCATGTTTTCAATCGCAAAATTAACATACTTAGATATAGTATTAATTACATGATATATATATATATATATAATGTCAGAGTTAAATATAATGCTAACATAGTTACAACCAAAAAAAAATGCCATCTGAAAATTTTTTATATAGATTTAATGTACCACGTCATTCATGGTCTATCAAATAAAATTATACTCAATGCAATCAAATAAAATATTATGTATTATTATTTTTAATGAATTTATTTTTATAAAAAAATTCCTATTTCATTTTTTTCTCTCTCTATTATTATTAATGTCAAAATTATTTATATTTAAAGTTATCTGAATGTCATATTTTTATTAAATGAATCATGAATGATATAGTACATGAGTCAATATAAGAATTTCTCATAACGTGCGACAAGGAAAGTTATGTGGTGATAAATTGATTATTATTTTTTAGCTATTTTAATGTAGGTGTGATTTTTATTCAAATACAAGGGTCAAACTCGACACTATATTTAAGGGGAACAAGTGCTCAATCACTTGAACCAATGACTGTTGGGAAAATGCATATTTGAAATGATTAATCATCCGCACTTATAAATAAATTTTAGTTTTATATGAGCTTCTTTTTTTGTGTAATTTACATATTTATTTTAACAAATAAATCATACTGACATACTTCCCTGTAATTTTATAAAATTACAGAAATTTTTTATTTTTAAAAAATGTACATAAATATCACTTGAAAACCAATATATATATATATTATATATATAGAGAGAGGAGAGAGAGAGAGAGAGAGAGAGAGAGAGTCCCCACCCCAGAATTATGTAACCTTTGGCCATTCATTTCAATAGAGTTTGTGTACATTAAAAAGAAAACATTGCGTAACATGAACGAAATTGAAGAACATATTTATTGTCGAGTTCCGTATTTCTTTTTGAAAAATAAAAGTCGTTCGGATACTGACTATCTTGCAGAGAGTGAAGAGAGCATGGTACAAAAATATAATATGCGAACAATGTTAAAATTTTTGGAGAATTAAAATCAAAGCAAAAATATATTTGTAACTCCAAGACTCATCTTTGAATAAGGTTCTGCAATTTATTTATTTTTAATGAAACCCTTATAGTTTTTTCAATTAAATTTTTTAATCCCTGAAAATTAAAATCCTTATGTATTTCCTTTGAAAGAAACAAAATTAAGAATTTCTATATTTTTTTCAAATGATTATATAACTTTAAAATTAACTACATAATTTTTATAAATCAAAATTATATAATTAGGTTTTTTCTAAATTTTTTATACATTTAGAATTTTTATAAAAAAATAATAACAATGTAAACAGCATATTAATCAATTTTTTTCTATTCTGGCTAAAATTACTAAATTAATTTTTTTACTATTAATAAAATTGACTCCTGTTTTGGCCAAAAAGAAATTCTGTAAATAGCAAGAGTATTTTGTTTTGCAAATTAAAAATGTTTATGTAATTAATTTTAACTTTAAAGGATTAACATGTGTAATAGATCAAACTATAATAACTTAATTTAAACAAAATACATATAAAAATCTAATTTAAATTGAGCAAAACTATAAGGATATGTTGATTAATTTTCCTAAAATCAAATACCAAACAGATCATCACTGAAAACTTCATAAATCCTGATGAGTCAGTGGCAGTGGTAGGTTTCTCTGTTCTTTTAATTTGCAATGAAAGGTTTCTGAGAGTTCAAATGCAATAATAGTCTGTTTGATCTCTGAGAAAGTGCAGGAAAACAACCAGCATGGAACCCCCTGCCATGGCTTCTGAAAAAGCTTATTTATGAAAATTAATTATCTATTCTTGCAAGCAATATTTTTATTTTTCTTTTTTATTAACAATAAAACGTTTAAAATTTAATGCACTAAGAAGAGAAACTATGCTAAAAGAGAGAGAGAGAGTCATCATGGAAGACTAAAATCCTATGCTAAACAAAGACAACGAACAAAGGAAAAAAAAAAAAAAAAAAAGTCCCATGCAATGATAGTGCTCTGTTTGGAAGCATGGAATTAGAATTGAAAAGGTGAAAATAAAATTAAAAAAATAAGTTATTTAATATAATAAATCTCTTTTTTTTTTAAAAAAAAATCAATTTCATTAAAATTGGTGGAATCCACTTTCACCTTTATATTCAAAGGACTCACTTTTTTCCTTAATTTTCACTTTTTTTTGGATAACTCTTATGCTACCAAACAAGCCATTGCTATCGTGGGAATTGTCAAAAAAGTTGTGAGGGATGGATTTTTTTCATACAGCGATTTGTCAAGGAATTAAGTGGATAATTGAAATTAGACTGATAGTTCAACCTCCACCATAGAGCCTTTCGTAAATCCTAAGGCAGCTTTATAAGAGAAGTTAGAAACTACAGCCAATCATTCCAGCCAAGTTCAATAAATTTGAAAAAATTCGGACAACTATAATCGGGTTCAAAACTTGATCCGAATACTCCAATAGCATTTTACAGTTTTTTTAAAAAAATATATTAAATATTAATTAATATTTAAATTCGTAGCTAGTTTTATATTAAGAAACCACTTATTTATACATTATTATAGATATTTTCTTTTACAAATTAAAAATATTAATATTTTTATTTTTTAATCTATAAAATATCTTTAAATGGTGTTTAAATGTATTTAAATATTGTTTCTTAAACTTTAAGACCCACATTTAAAAAAAAAAAATTGAGTCTTCTACATTTTTTAAGTATTCCAAAATGTATACTTCATATTTTTAATAATATAAATAATTAATTTAAAACTAAAAATTAGAATTTTTTTTCAAATTAATACAAAGATTGATAATTCAAGTATTTGATTCTGTTCAAGAAAGCTCGATCTATACGATTTACTGGCTCCATTAGAAACTTGATAGTCTTATGCAAGATAACAGTGATTACACTTACAGTGGGCGAAACACATCCAATGGTGATCATGTATTTGACAACACAACTAATACTTTTCTCAGACTAAAAGTAATACAACTAGTTTCATGTGAAGGAAACTAATAGTTAGGTTTTAAGAAAATAAATTAATAACATTAGATTGTTGATAAAAAAAATTTAATATTAAATTAAAATATCAATTCAAATAATAATAGATTTAAGAGTTTAGATTCTCAATAAAAAATTTAAATTTTAAATATAATTTTTATACTGTAAGTAAAATTTTTGCTAGAACTCATCAGATTAATATTTATAATTTATTTTTTAAAATTTTTTACCAGCTTTCTAAGTGTCAGTCTCCCGTTATAAATACATGGGGCCCACTTTAGGATGATGTCTACACGTCGACGATGAGGATGGTTTGCCTTGTTAGCTCGTTTGTTGATAAAACAGAAATGTCAGGTCAGGCCCATAATAAACCTAGCTAGGCCGTGCATAATGGGCCATGTTGGGCCCATCAAGCTTTACAGGATTCTGATATAATATTACGAGCTGTTTTACACTGTACCTGCCAAAGTAGGGCGATCATGGGAAAAAGTGACAATCACAAATTTGTACACTTAAAATTATAAGAAAAGGACCCTTCATGTTGGTGCTTTGATGATGTAATATTATTAGTATTAATCATTAATTGATAAAATTGCAGAAAAAGATTTAAAAATTTACAAAAAAAGGATCAAAAAATGTTTCTTGTTTCATTTCTGTAATTTTTTAAATTTTTAATATTTTTTTATAATTTTATGTCAAGCTAACTATCGAAGTGAATTTTTATTAATTATAAGAACAATATTGTATTATTTTTAAAATTTTAAAAAAAAATATTACATTAAAAATGAGTTTAGTGTTCCAAATAATTTTAAAGCTCTAATTTAGAAGTAAAAGTGTTTTTTAACCCTGTAAGAAAGCATAGCACACATAATTTTTTCACTAAAAAAGCCTATATATTATTCATTGCATATTTTCTTGAACTTCTATAATTAAAATGTGATGGATTTAACATTTCAAGTATTGGTGAAAAAAAAAAATATGACCAATCTTATAAAAATGAGCTAATTATTTAAGGCATGAAATTACTTCTTCATGATCTCATTTACACAAGTGATCTACGCTTCTCTCGTCATAAAATTGTGAACAGTATGATAAAGGACCACATATTGAGTTGTCCTTTGGCAGCAATAATTCAAAATTAATGTAGCAATTCAAAATATGAATCACATTACTCCCGAGTAATAAATAATATAATTCATTTTTATATTTTTGATCCTGTGTTAGGCATGGAGCCCACGTGTAGTTTTTGTTATCTAATAATAACAAAAAGAGCTTACATCCTCTTCGATTGGTACAGATGGATGCTGAATGAAAAATATCAAGGGGAAATTAATTTGACTTCTTTCTCTATTTTTTTTATAGTCATATATTGGATCAAATTTTATTATTTGAATCTAATTAATGATAGCTCTCCTAAAAATATCTTCTACATTTATGTAAACTCGAGAGATGTCATGTACTATGTTGATTGATATATGACTTGCTTACATGGTGGACGGTTGACCAAAAGACCGTTACATGAGTTCATATTTTTTACTTTGATATCTTAAGTCTTTGATTCCGACTAATTCAAGGTTGGCAACTTGCCCGTACCTCTTTGAAGATGCATTTTCTTTTAAAATTTAATTGTTGCTATATATTTAAAGAACTCAAGACTTATGATTAATATGGACTAACCTCTTGATTAGTTAATTCAAATACTTAATGATAAAGTAATAGATTTCGTCTCAAACAAAAAGAAAAAAAAAAAGTAGTGAGTTTAATTGCAAAGTAAAGCAAGAGAATAATGAAATATATATTGTCTTGAGTTATATTTAAAGAGGTTGGAATTGAATATAGTATCCTAGCCATAAAACTAGACCATTTAGATTAAACTTGAATGATCCAAATTTAATTTAATTTTTTATTTTAATACATACAAGATATTAAATAATATAATTTTAAGCTAACAAATTTTTAAACTATAAATGAATTATTTAAAAATTATATAATAAAAACTTTAACTCTGGATTATCCAAATATGATTTTGACTGGTCAGATCTCATCACATTATTGAACGTGGCCACATTAATTTGGTTGATGTGATTTATGCATAATATGGAAATGCGCATGCTTGATGAATTATTGTGCAGCTTTCTCAACTTTGGAAATAATGCAAATACCTTATCATCAATATGAAATATAGTTTCTAAAGTTGAAACTATGTTTGCTTGACTCTATAATGTAATATTATGGGAAAAAAAAGTTTAAAAGCTGCATCATGTTAACAACTTAGCATTAATTAGTAGAATGATATACGGGTGATTTTGGGATTCAAGCGCTCAAGATATTCATAAAACAAGTTTGATATGTCGCTATTAATGATCAAATAAACAAAAATTCTTAATAAAAGTTGGCCTTTTGTATTAGATTTCACGTTAATTTTAGTCAAAAACGTGTCTTTGACAAGACGGTATGAAATTAAAGCAGCTTAATCCTAAAAGTTGGAAAGTTATATTAACAATTTCTTCCTCCTATCCTCAGTATAAAACAAAGTTTAGAATTTTTTTTTAAAAAATTATTTATAGATATTCTTTTATTGAGGATAATCTTGTTCGAAGCATTGTTGAGCATTAAATACAATAACTCTTTATAACAAAAAAGTTTGAAAGTTTTTTGTTATCCTTGATATAACATGAAGTTAGAATAATCATTTTAAAATTTTACTTTTTTGTTTTATTATTATCATTTAAATTTCTAGACAGAAATTTCTTATGTTCATTAATTACAAAAAATGATAAAATTGAAAAGTCACAATTTTTTTATAATTTCAAGGTTATAACCCATGTTTTTTGATAAGTGTGGACTTTGTCTTATACTTCCTCTGTCCTTATACATAATATATTTTTAATATGAATAAAAAATTATTATTCAATTGAAATCATAATAAATCATAATAGTTTTTCAATTTTGTCCCAACTAATGTCAATTGATGTCATGGTGGTAGTGAACAAAGCACCCAATTAATATTTCTTTTTTTTTTCAAAACAAAGATAAAATTGTCAATATTATGACATCTTGTTTATTTAAAGATAAAATAAGCTTTTAAAAATACCCTATATGTAAAGATAGGAAGAGTATTAAGGAACAAAATATTAGTGGTGACTAAATACTCAAAACTATAAGGTATTATTTGAATTCGTGAATTTAATTTGAATTAATGTCAAAATAAACCCAACAAAAAAAGTTCTTAATAAAAGTTAGTTAATACGATTTCACTACTTTTAGTCAAAATGTGGTCTTATATTAGGAAATATGAAAATAGCTTTACCTTAAAAGATGGAAAGTTATGTTAGTAACTAGTAACCAACATAAACTATAACTATAAAAGTTAATTTATTATCTCATAGGTTTTTTTACAAGTGTTGGTTAATTTTAGATTGAAAGGTGTTGATAATTAACTCACAAGTGAAGGACACACACTCCAATCTTCTACTCACAAAGCACATTATCAATTCATTTAAATTTTCATCAATCAAATTAAATTCTCTTTGACATCAAATATTAAATATTTGTTGGGTTTGTGTTTTAATGATTTCAAATATAAGTTTCTTTTATATCAATGATAAGCTATCCTAGCGCCACCTCATTTACTTAAAAAAGGTCTAAAGTTTAAACTTAATGCTAACAAGTGTATGTATCTGAGTTATATCTCTATTTTCTATAACCAAGAGGGGTATATATGTTTAGAGTAAAATCTTGCAATATGAGTCAATCTTTATGTCATGCATTTTCTCTGTAATGCGCTTCATCAAAATCGTTAAACCAAAAAAAAAAAAATGGGTTTTTATTATAGGACTGAGTATGGGCTTTTAATCATCATTGATTGACCTTTTCTCCAATTTCTACTGTTATCTAGCTTTCATCTACAGTTAATTAAGGATAAACTTTAAAAAAATATCTTTTGTTTTAAATTTAATTACTTTCACCAACTTTAATTAATTTTAATGGTTTATGCGAGGAAAGTTGTGATGCCCTATACTTGAGAATAAACTGAGTATACACTTCATTTGGTTCTTAATACAAAATAAATTTAACTAATTTTGTGTTTATTAAAAAATGATAGTTATATTTTTAAAAATTATTAAAAACATATAATTTTTTAATTTTACACTTTTTTCAGTTAATAATTATATTAAATTTGTTATTAGAAATTCAAACCACAATGAATAATAAGGGATACAATTAGAAAAAAAAAATTAATTACCGTACCTTTGCCTTAGATCAATAAAATAAAGTTTTTAAAGTTTGGCTCATATTAAAGGCATGAGGGAATTAGTTTTAATATGATATTAAAATTCTTTGGAATTAGTTTAGTTTATTATAGTCTCTCCTTTGAGAACTTCAACATTTATTGTCTAAGAATTAATCGTAATAAATAAATTCAACTATTATTCTACACGTGGATTGCCGGTCCATTTTTAATTATTGTAGGGTCCCTAAAAACTGTTACTACTTTAATTCAACACCAGGAGGTAAGCCGCGGAGAAACTCTGGCAATTTTTGGAAAGTTGAGAAGAAAAAAAAAGAATTATAATTTTTTTATTAACATTCTTAATTGATTTTATGAATTATTTTTATTGATACATCATATTATTAAATTACTAGATTGTTATTAAAGAATTCAATATTTTATTTTTTTAAATTTTATTTTAATTATTTAACTTAATATTGTAATGAAAATAACGCATAGTTATTGGATTTTTATAATTTCAATTCATCATGATACTAATTTCCAAAAGAATATACTTTTAAATGAAGATAATTTGATGAATAAAATTCATTTCATGATTTTTTTTTATTTTATTTTTTTTATATTTTTTGTCAATTTATTTAAGATAAGACCGAAGTCAATATTGTATACTAGGTTAGCCCCATCTCAATCTAGGTACATAGATAAGGCACTAGGTTGATAATTAACCTAATTCTGCCAAGTATTTTGTGCACTCTTTGATTAAAGAGGTGAGTAAGACATTGCATTTAATTAAGGATATTTATTAAAGATAGGGTAATTTTATATCTTAGGAATGATTGATTTTAACAATAAGCTTTTTTAACTTGTATGGTTGACCACTTATTTTCAACTAATTTACTGGAACAAATTAAACATAGTTAGATAAATAAAAGTGTGTGTAAAAAATTATTAGTTTACCATAATTTAAAATATAAATTTAATCCATAGTTTTTTGTTCTAGTAAAAGTGCCTGTACACTACTTAAGTAAAAGCTCTGAAGTTCAAGTTATGAGAATAAACAGTTTTTGAGTTCTTTTTTGAATTCATCTTTCTATTTTGCGATTTTCAATTAATTTAACTTCAATAATCATATAAAAACATGATTTTAAAAAAGGCACTAAATACTATTTCCCCAGCCAACTCATAAAAGTTGGAAGCAAGGGCAATTTTGGGGAAAACAAGAAGCTAATTATTATTTGACCTTTTTATTATATAAAATGAATAATATATATAAGTAACATAAGTTCCGTCCTCAAGTAAGTCGTTGATGATTCAATTTTAAGGTTTTGTTGATAAAGTGGATCTAATTGAAAATAATCTATCCTTCATTGTTAATCCCGATTTCTTACCATTTTTGCGTAAAAAATAATTTGAAATCATGAAATGTTGCGGAATATTATTGATTTGGTAGACGAAAAATAAAAAGATAAACATGATTTTTAAATCAAAAAATTTATTTTGTTTTATTCGGAAGATTTGACGAAGTTTTAAACAAAAATGGTATGAATAAAGGACAACAAAATTCTATCATGCAACAAGCAAGTCATGCGTTAAAGGGTTAGTTTAAATTTAGATGATTACTGTGAAATGCTCAAATTGGGATTAATCAATCATTAATTCTCAAATGCCATAGGATCTCCATGGAATCAAAGGTGAAATTTTTACAAGTTATGTTTTACATATAATCATCAAAATACTTATTATTTTATTTAAAAAAAAATTAACCCAACAACTATCAATTGCTGGAGCTTTGGTGATCAGTAGTGATAGTCGATGATGGCTAGCCAAAATTTTGATAGCCGGTGGTTGGTGTGTTAATATTTTTTTTTAAATTAACAAATTTATAAATAAAGGATTTGGAATTTAAAAATAATTTATATATTTTATGGAACCTTGTAGTAATATGAATCCATGTAAAGGACTTTATAGTGATTTGTTCAATATATAATTCTAAAAGATCAATAGACATATGGTGATTGAGGCTTTATACAATGCATAAGACATGGCATCTAGTTATATAATTTCTTTAATTAAAAATGTTACAAGTGAATTAATTTTTTTAATTACTTACATGTATTTTTTTATTAAAAACAATATTGTTTAAGGCACAATTGAATATTAAATATGAATATATTTTTCAACAATAATTCAAACCTTGAATGTGTTAAATCTTGAATACTTATTAGAGATAGAACAAATATTTGTTGCTTTTAGTTTTAGGGCGCTTTCATCTACCCACATGGTAACAACATATTTACATTAGAGGTTGAATTTAAGCTCACACTCTTGTAATGAATTTTGTATAGACTCTTGTAAGGTATTAGTAATATTTATTCCAGTTGAACAAATTTTCGGTAGGACACATACTATTTCTATTTCACAAAACTTTCTCTTATTTGCAATTAATCGAAATTCCAATTTTTGTCCATGAAAATGAAATTTACATTTAAATATTTTGATATCTTTTCAAGAAAAAAAAACTCTAGATTCACACCTTAGCAATATGAATTAATTTTCTCCAAAAATGCAGGATGAAAGGAAACTAGTTTTCAAGATTACAAGCATTTAATTAAAAGAACTACACACACATATTAATGTGTATCTTTTTTATTGCCAACCAATTTCTAAAAACTAATTTCTTTTTAATAGAGAGATTACAAAAGTGAGCGTTCTCTCTTCCAACTAAACTCTTGTTTTCTAATTGTAATTTTATTATAATTCGAACTATGTAATTTTGGGGTTAAATTAGTGTGAGTGTAAAAAATGTATTTATAAGAGTTTTTTTTATTGAACCTAACAATACTTGAATTTAATTGAATAGTTTATATATCAAATGGTGATATAGAAAGTGCATTGTTTTTAAACATAAAATATAAGCCAATTTTTTATATTTTAAGAAGAATATTGTATTACTCCCGCGGTTTCATGATAAAAATAATTAAAAGAAATTTTTGTTTCAATTTATATATCTTTTAAAAGTCCAGACCAATTTTTTCTCTTATTAAACCCTTGTTCTTGAGTAACATGAAAAATGTTTAATACATTAAATTAAAAGTAATTTGATAAGGTACTTAATATATCAATGTATTAATTGCATTTTTTAATGCATGTGCTAAAACCTCACTTCCTTTTATCCAAAATACAAGACACCTATGCCTACCTTATAACAGTTAATAAAGATACTTAAAGTGGATTGTGTTATTAAAATGGTAAAAAAAAATACTACTTTAACCAGTGCCCTTCAATTGAAATCAATATACCCTATTCACCAAAAGAAAAACAATCAACATATACTAATGACCCTTAATTTCTTTTTGACCTGATCTCTCACTGCAATAAATTAATAACGGGCATTTGTGAAAAGGAAATTTGTAATGTTATTTATAAAGTGTCTTATTTTCTGCCATTAGTTGGGGGGAAAAGATGCCTCATCTCTCTCTTTTTGTTAATACAATTACTTATTATTCATAGTTGAGTCGAGTAAGCCATGTTGATGTGACAAAACTCTCCAAATGAGTATTTGACATAGCTATATATATTCAAGAATCAAACTCAATACTATTAGTTAAATTAGCACAACTTTTTGTTGATTAAACCTACATGCTTGTTGGCAGAGGAACCTCCTTTTGTTTCAATGAAAAAAACCGAAGGGAGTGGAGCTCTTTCCCCAAGATTGAGAGGATTTCTCTCCCCCCTCTCTTCTACTCAGTGAAGGAGGCTATGGGCACTTAAACATGAGATCTCAAATTTATGAATACTAATTTTTTTTTTTGAAAGAATGCTACCTTCAATTGGACTGAGAAGGCTCCAACATGATCAACTAGATTTACATAACTATCTTACATTTTGAACCATCACTAGTGAATAGAAAATATTACTCTTTTCCAAAATTATAAGACAATTTAAGACAATATTATGTATGTAATGAAGTTTAATAATAACATTTTACAAACTTTTGTTTTTATATAAAAAAATATAAACTTTGAAAATATCCTTAATTTTAATATAATTTTAACATACACATTTAATCATTATAATACAATTATTTTAATTTTCTTGAGTTGAAGGGTAACAGTGGAAGAGCATTATTAATAAAATATTATTTTTATTAAATTATTTTTATTTTTTTAGACAATAAATTATTTTAAGAATTATTTTATAATTTAAAATGGAGATAATATCTTATGTTTTGCTGGGTGTGAGTAAAATTCTATCAATATTTTGAGACCGAGGGAGCATTTTTTTTGATATTATTATTGCAATCATATTCACGTGAGATGTAGAATGCCATTGAAAAGATTAAGAAAATGATTAGGCAGTTGTAAGGGAAGGCTAAAATGGGAATTGTGATGATCTACATGGATTAGCCCGCAGTAATTCGGACAGGGTACTACGTGGCAGCTTAGGGTGCACCGATGTCGTGGACACAACCCTCTCTCTCTCTCTCTCTCCCACCCACTTCCTCGTCTCCCCACACACACACTCTCACACACCCCTCGCTTCCTCCTTCGCTTTCTCTTTTCCCTTCTCTCTCCCCCGACCCTTCCCTCTCTTCCCCCCGACCCTTCCCTCTCTTCTTCGCTTTTTCTTTTTTTCCAAAGTTTGATTTCACCCCTCAATCCCCCCGAAA
>NW_026556807.1:0-31145 GCF_029017545.1 Prosopis cineraria
CCACCATTAATTACCTATAAATATTATTATCAATCCATTTTTAATTTTAAAAACTATTTTTAAATTAATATAACCAAACAAATTTTCATTTTGTTTTGTTTTGAAAAATAATTTTTAAACTATATTACAAAATAGTTTTTAAAAATAAAAAACGGGAACAAAAATCAAACAAGCCTGAACATTAATGATAACTTAAAAAAAAATGGACCATAATTTGTGAAGAGTAAAACTGTTGTGGTCCTTTAGTCTATAAGCCCCTTATCACACTCCAAATAGGCCCATGTGATCTTATGCACTAAAGGATAAGTGAGGCAGAGACAAAATTGATCAAGATGACTTAGTGCTTGTTTGGATTACATCTCAACCTAGGTTGGGGTGGGATGTCAAAATTCAAAAAAATTATGTTTGGATTGAAAGAAATTCCAACTAGCATTAAGGTCTCAATGAGCGTTTTTGCGAAAGCTAGTTACTCAAGCTTTTGCGGTAGCGTTGGTGGATGTTGGGAGAATATTTAATGCTTTTCTCTTTCTTCATTATCTTCACCTTTATCGATTCTCTCCTTGCTTTGCTTCTCACCCTTCTTTCTTCATGCTGCCATTATCCCTTGCTCACCCTTAACCTCCTTCTCCTTTGCTCTGTTGAATATGACCAGAGATTGCCACCGTTGCTGCCCTATCTTGATCATGTTGCTCGCATTTATGGCTATTGGTAACATTTTTTGCTTCATAACTATTCGCTTCATAACTACGTTGTCTAGCAGTTGGTACAAGGTTTTCTCTTTCATTGATATCCCTTCACGTGAAATTAGCAATGCAAATCTCAAGTTAGCTTTCTTTCTCAATGTTGTTTTCATGGTGATAACCACATATATCATCATTGCAGTAGCGCACAATTTTCTCTCTTTTGGTGAATGCAAGTAAGCCCTTGTGGTTGTCATCGTCTTTGTAATCGCTACTGTCATCATCGTCCATGGGTTTTGTCATGAGTTTAGTTGAGGTTGGGTGTCATCTACTCATCTTCTCTGTTCATAGTTGGCTGTCTATTGTGCTCGCCTATTCTAAATCTAGATCTAATGATTTATCAAGTTGAGGAAGAAGAAGTGGCTGACCGAGGAAGATTAATTATAAATATAAATATATTATAATAAAATTATAATTATAATATTATGATAATTTATCCATTTCTAAATGTTCTATTCCAAATTATGATATTATAAGATAATTATAATATAGTATATAAATATATGGATCCAACAAATAAAATATCAATCAATTTTGATAAAATAAAAATTCTATATTTTATGAAATTTAGAATTAAAATCTAAATATCTAGAACAAATAAACAAAATCATAACAAAAATATCATAATATAACATTATAATTTTATGATTTTCTAAATATTTTTTATTTTTATTTTATAAGTTTAATATTTTATTTTATAAAATATATATATCATATTTATTTAAATTTATAAATTTATTTTAAATTTTCATAATTGAGAATTTTGAATTTTAACATTTAATTCTACCTTTTTTTAAAAAATTAAGATCTTTTTACTTATCAATATATTTTATATTTGTAATCTATGTTTTTTTAAAAAATGTAATTTTAAGTTTAATATTTTTTTAGAAATATAAAATTAGTCACAAAAATATATGCAACAAAACTCATGTTTATTTTTGTTATTATACATCTCAACTGCCTTTTAAATCAAATTATTTAAATAAATTTTAATTTGTTCAATTGATTTTTGAAAAAAAAATATCTAAACATAAATTACGTTACAGTCACAAACTTTTTTCCTAACCACAATTTGCTAATCTCAATTGTATCCTAACATCAGTTGTAAATTTTTTAATCTAAACACACTTAGAATGGAGGATGTGATCATGTGAATGAGATTGAGATGTGGTGCAGAATATAATATATATATATATATATAGGTATTGGTGGGTGGAGGCCATGTGTAAGGTGGATTAAAGGAAGGTTCAAAAGGAAGAAGAGTGTGAAAGCTTGTGGGAGAAAAGATATTTAGGACTTCAATAATTAAAGTATGCCTTTTAAAAAATGAATCACACAATTGAAAGACTTGAAAAGCAATAAAAAATTAACCATGTTTAATTAAGGACGTAAAGAAATAACACTTCTAATAATTCATGACCACCAAATTATGCTTTCTTCATGACTTCATCACCCTAACCAAAATGATTATGATTGTTTCCAAGTATTTAGCTGAGAACTAATTAAGTTCATAGTGGTTGCATGGACATATTAATAACAACTTGTCATTGTAAGCATGCATGTTGATTTACTTTCATGGTCTCAGTTGTTATTTTAATGGGATTTTGATTGGAACATTCATCGTATAGTCAACACAACTGCAATGCTTCATTTATTATGTCTAATAAGCTGAACTACAACACAAAGAGAAGAACAAAGTGATGGGTTGAATATTTTAATATAACTTCTTTTCTGATCATGAGAAGACTTCAAATTGGCCATCTTTCATTTTGTACTTCTACTAGAGTTCAGCACATCAGTTACATTACATGGTCAAAATAACATGAACTATTAAAAGGTCGTTCTTTTATGCATGCCTCCACCTGTACAAATAACTCGCCAAGACTTTTTCTAATAACATGTAATTGCAAAAGTAAGGGTTAAGATAAAGAACCATAATGACCCCAAGACAAAACACCACATATGCTCCTGCAAAAGTCCACAAGAAGGCATCTTGGAAGTTATCATCTTTCCAATGATGAAGTTCCTTGGATCTCCTAAATTGTTTATCATCAATAGACGAACAATTTTTCCATAGAGGTGGGCCACATAGAAAAGGATTCCCTTCATAACTACTTAGTCCAAAAGTTGAAAATTGATATTGCATGTTAGGAGTCATTCCAGATAGATTATTACAGGCCACGGAAAAGACAGACAAGTAGTAAAGTTGTGTTATTTGTGCTGGAATGTGGCTTGTCAATTTGTTGTGTGAAAGATCCAGGCTTTCTATTTGCTTAAGGTTAACAAACGTATCTGGAATAGGCCCTTTCAAATCATTATTTGACAAATTTAAGGCATGAATAGTGCTTAAGTATCCAATTTGTGAAGGAATTTTACCTGTCAATTGATTTCCTGAGAGATCCAAACCGGACATCAAATTTAAAATATTCCCTTTGTAAGATTCAAACCTCCATTTGGATGTAAAATCTATTTCTTGATATCTAGACAAGGTAACATTTCCTTCACTTTTATATATATGAATTCTAAAAGTCCAGTCCCATGCAAACAATGGAAGTTTTATCATCCATGACGTAATGAAATAGCCTATTTTTGTTTCTTGTAGTGCATCCCTCCTTCCGAATGAAATGTTACTCAAGCAATATGGTATCCTTCCAGAAAGCTTATTTTGAGAAAGATCTAATATACTTATTTTCCTGAGCTCACACAAATCAATAGGAATGGAACCTTTAATTTGTTTTCTTTCAAGATGAGAACCCTTAAATTCAAAAATAAGCTAAATAATATTGGAACTTGACCTGAAAAATTATTTCTCATCAAATCCAAAGTCAGCAAGGGAGAATTGGCTAAAGTAGAAGGTAAAGGTCTCATGAATTGGTTGCTTTGCAAATGCAAGTATTTCAATAATGGCATATTGAGACAACTTGGCAAAGAGCCCTTGAATTTATTCTCAGAAAGCTCTAGATATATAAGCTCAGTTAAGTTGCAAAAGCTTTGTGGTACTGAACCTCTCAAAGAATTCTTGGACAAAATGAGGTAGCTCATACGTTGAAAATTTCCAATCCAGCTTGGTATTTCACCAGATAGCTGGTTGGCATTTAAATCCAACATTCTTAATCCCGTACTATTAATTATCCCAGTTGGAATGTTTCCTTTGAAGTTATTATTGTTGAGACCAACGAACAACAAATATCTAAAAGTTGATTTGACAGGAAAACATGGGCTGCTCAGGTTATTGTTTGATAGCCTCATAAACCTCAACTCAGAGCCCCCACGACCAAATTCTTGGGGCAAGTAACTAGATAAATTATTATCTGACAAGTCAAGATCATTCAATTGTCTCATTTCACCTATTGAAGCTGGAAAAATACCTTGCAATGAACACGAAGACATGTTTAGAGAAATCAAGTTGGGAAAAATAGAGCCAATGTTTGAAGGCACTTCATGTTTAATGGGATTAGAGGAAACATCGAAAAATTGCATTTGAAGCAATTTTGAGGTGGAATTGGGTTCAAATGGACCAATCAACAAGTTGTTGCTCATAGCAAAAGTATTTAATTTTGTGTTATTTGTCAAGAGCCAAGATGGGAAAGCTCCCGAAATGTTCAAGTGTGTGAGTTCTAGAACAAGCAAGTCCTGTTGATAAAGAAGAAAGGTAGGCATTTTGTTATTGTTTACTTCATTCAGAGTGCAGCCGTTGATGTATAGATAACTCAATTGGAAGGAAGGGAAAAATGAGGGATTCTCAGTTTCGAGCTTGACATTGGTGTTATAACATGACATGTGAA
This sequence comes from Prosopis cineraria, assembly GCF_029017545.1. NCBI lineage: Eukaryota > Viridiplantae > Streptophyta > Magnoliopsida > Fabales > Fabaceae > Prosopis > Prosopis cineraria. The sequence continues at coordinate 4,526 of NW_026556807.1, forward strand.
AGTCTCGAAGATTGGAGTGGTTGGCAAGCAAAGAAAGTGAGAATGAGCCCCTGAAATTGTCATCGGAGAAAGAAATTGTGGCTAGAGATCTCAAAGTATGAAAGAGCCAGGAAGGAAAGATTCCTTCAAAACCATTCGAGTTAAGAGCAAGTAAACTTAGAGATGTCAAATTGCCAAGGCACATTGGAAGTTTTCCCTCGAAATTGTTTAAAGAAAGATCCAATTGTTGAAGATTCTTCATATTGCACAAGCCTCCTGTAATATAATTAAACTTGTTTAATCAGTTAATCTATGAAAGAAACTTAAAAACTTAAGATATAGCTTAAAGGTTTAGACTTTGAGATTGGCCCGCTCATATGGCTTAATAATATTCCATGGGCAAAATTGATTTTTGGGTTTACTATGCTTCAACAAGGAATTTAAATTAATAGCTGGGCCCAAGAAAAAGCCTGAGCAAAAGCCCAAATATCTTCACGAACTCATAGGGATAATGCATAGGGAAATTAAAACGAGGAAAGTGAAATTTTCAGTTTGATCGTATTTTTATTTAGCCTTTGCATGAGAATGAAACCTATACTTAATATGACAATATAGCTCGATTTTATTATTATTTTTAAATCTTTATTGCCAATATTGTTGTGCTTGGACCACATTTTAAAATAAAATATTCATGAAAAAATATTATAGATTGTGAACAGAATTTTTTATCAATGTAATAATCTAATCTTAGTGGTGGAATAGTCAATTAATGGATTTTTTTTTTTACTGCAGATGCTATAAATATGATACGCACCTTGTTTTGGCAGTGAGCCATTCATGTTATTGTGGCTTAATGATAAGAAGGTGAGGGAAGTAAGAGACATAATAGATTCTGGAAGACTACCCTCCAAGAAATTCCCAAGAAGGCTCAGAACCTTCAAATTGCGTGAACGAGAAAGATCTGTCAAAAAATTCCAAATGAAAATGCACATTATTACATTAAATAGGTTGCTGGTTAGAAGCTTATTAGAAGAAGGTTTTCCATGAATCACTAATCTACTTGAAATGTCCTTATAACCTTAATGAATGGTGCTGCCATTACAACCTATTGCTTTACAGTATAGTCATAAAGTTTTGATCACTAATCTCTTGAGTCATTTTCTATCATAAATTAAATAAAAACGCACACCATTTTATATTTAACTCCCAGGTATTCTCAAGAATTTCTGGAAGTTTGACAGATAATCTTTCAATTCTTTGAATAAAGAAACGAATGTTTTAATTTGAAGTTTAGCTCATTTTATGACACTGAAAATCGATGAGTTAATTAGTAATTAGTAATTCTAGTATATATCAATCGAGTTGATGAAATAAAGAAAAAAAATTAATGGTGTGTTTGCATTAATGGAAATTTAAATTTGAATTAAATTCTTCATTTAAATATATGAGAATTTATGAATTCAAATTTAAATTCATTTTTTATTATAATTTATAATTTTAAATTCCCTCTACATCCTTATCATTTGAAATTTTATTCACTTTAAATTTCTCATTTTTTTAAATGTTTTTACTATTGATAACTCTCTAACCATTATATCTTTTCTCATATCTCATTATCACTTTTCATCAATTGAAAAATAAAGATAAAATCACAACTTTCAATATTTCATTTTTATTTTAAATATTGAATCATCTCTTTTCTTCATTTGAAATTTTTTATACTATCCAAACAAATAATTTAAAATACATGAATTTTAAATGTAAAATTTTAACTTTAAAATTCAAATACAAATTAATTGATCCAAACACCACCTAGCTAAAAGAATTTTAAGGATTTGATAGAGAAAACTTTTGTCTTTATATTTCTTATAGTGATAATTTTTCTAAAAAAAAAAAATCTTGGTAATCTATTGCTCTCAAAATAGAAAAAAAATAGGATGCAGGATCCAGTAATAAGAAGATGCGATTTTAATCAAAGAATCAGGAAGATAGAAACCAATCACCAAAAGATGGGGCTTCTGTGAGCTCATTTTCCCCAAAATGCAGCCGTTCCAAGCTGTGGAGCTTAATATCGCCAAACAGCCCTGCTCCACAAACAACAAGCGATCGATCAATTGCTTTGGATGTTAATGGGTAAAGAATTATATAATTAAATAATCAATATTCTCTTCAAAATTTAACATCAATTTCAGGTTCAATATATAATAAAGCTAGTGAGTGATCTAGAGCACATTGGAATTCAGATCAGTTAGACACACTTTCGCGTATATTAAATGAAGTTTAAACAAAGAAAATACTGTCTATGGTTTATAAATAAATTAAATTAAATACAACATTCTAACAAATATTTGAAGGGTCGATTGAAAATGACGAGTAAAGATCTGGTTAAATACATGTAGGTATATACATAGTTTGCGATCGGAGTTTAGAAGGCTTGAAAATGTCTTTACACACAAGGGAGTGAATGATAAAATTAAATAGTGAAAGGAAGGAGAGAACCTGACTGTGACAAGTAATTCGCCCACAAATCCAAGTGTTGAAGTTGGTGGAAAGGGAGAAAGTAAGAAGCATTAAGGGACCATTTGATGCGTCTCAACTCTTGAGGTCTGGTGTGACTCAGATCAAGCTCTATCACTCTGTGAGTGTAGTTGTCACAGGCTACACGCTCCCAAGTGCAGCAATCAGAATGATTGGTAAGGTTATTCCAAGAAGGAAGAGAAGAGCCATTTGGGTAATTGAATGCTTCTTTCAGTTTCAGAAGAGCTTCTCTCTCTTCTCTCAAGCATCCCTCTCCTCCTCCAACATGAAGCCCCAATATTGTCATTCCCACTACCACCACCACCCACCACGTTTGTTCTCTCACTGAATACCCCATTTCTCAGTATACATGCTTCTATCGTTATTGGCACTGCATGTCTCCAGTTCCTAATTAATGTTCATCTATGTATAGTGCCAGTAAAGTGATTTTTTCTTTTTTCTTTTTTTGTGCCTGAAGTAGTACGGTAAGAAGACTCATGAGTTGGGCACTACATGTACATATGCTCTAAAACACGTGATGTCATATTTGCGGAGAAAATTCGGTAGAGAATAATCGTTTTTCCTATATGATATCGGACGGCCAGGAACGATCACAATGACTTTTCGATCGAGACTCAGTTTTAGGAGTAATTAAATTTGGAGGAGTTAATGGTCACTTTTGACCACAATTTCCATTTTCCAAAAGGTTCCATAAATGCTTATCTTTTCGAATTAATCAGGAAAAAAAAATGTTACAGAACAGCCCATGGAAGAAGGCCTAGCTAGTTTCACATCGTGTGTCATGGTGGAAAAAACTAGGGAAATATACATGAAACATCTATGTAAAAGACCTGATTAATATAAAAATACAAAAATACTTTTTTTTTTTTAAAAAAGATAGCCTTTAAAAATAAATAAAATGTATTAATACTGAAAATAAGAAACTCTCCCATATCAGCGAAGGCTTGAAAAATGGCTTAAGGATTAATGGATGATCCCCTGCGGTAACAAATTTGTATGCTGGAGAGCTTGGAATAAGAAGAGAAGCAAAATAGAAAGCTCCACTTCAAAATCTGATATAGACTTAATTAGTCGTTTTAATTGTCTGAAAATTTACGGGGGGAAAAAAATTAATAAGATTCCTTCCCCGAAATACAGGATTATATTGGACTTCACCTCTCAATTCATGATCCTGCCTGCTTCTAACAACGTTCACGGCACAAACTCTTACATTCTTTTGTCACTATCTTTCAAAATCGATCAGTGCGTATGTTTTGGCATTTCTGCACAACGTGTCAAAGACGAGACTGTGATGGTGCATACATGTCTTAAGTAAACTATACGTCTTCCTGCATTGGATGCCTGAATATCTGTCCACATTATCTCTAATTTCTCAGCAAACCTATCAGCAGGAATAATATTTGACATCAAGTTGTATATAAACAGACAAATAAGTGTAAGCAGATCAATATGAAGATGGGAGCACTTGAGAAGATTTGGATATCTCAGGTCTCCCGTGAACATTTGTGTTTTATATATAACTTCTCAAGTGCTCCAAGTTATGAAGTGGAGCCTTCTGAAGTGAGCCATTTCATAACCGAAACAGACTTCTTGTGGTTTAATCAGTCTAAAAGATTATAAAAAGATGAAAATTCCTTGCCCCTAAAAATTTACGATTGGGCTTAACCTCTCAACTATAAAAAATCAGTGCATGTGCCTGTGGCATTTATGCACAATCATACAGACAATGACCATCAAAGGGAGTATGTGAAGCTAGACTTTATGGTAGATGAGATAGTGGTGCTAGAAGTAAACTACACGTCTAAACCCTTCTTTACGTTTATCTATAAATTAAATGTTATGGTTAATTATAGGATAATAACTTGTGCATTAACATCACACTCGATTAATTAGCCAACGACTCCAATGTGCCAAGAGTTATACAATAACAAAAAGTCAGAAAAATTAGCTGACAAAAGTTGATCCAATTAATAAACATTTGACTCAACCCATAAAGTATATAATTTTTTCAAATCAAATTTTTGACATGAGAATTTTGTTAGTGAATAATCTATAAATATTTCCTTAACATTATTTCACAGAATCTAATTCACTTAAATTTTGTATACAAAAGAAAAATTAGAAAAATAAGTGATGGTTGAATGGCGGAACGAATGCTAGCCAACAGGGGTTAACACACACACACACACACATAGAAGTGCAAAAAAATATTAAAAATAAATAAGAAAGACACATCAAATCCACTTAGAAAAAAAATTCCATTCATTTTTTAGAGCAGGTCATTTTTCCTCCATAGAATGAGAGGATCAGGATGTGAAGAATTCTTCCAAATTCTCTGATTCATGCCTGACAAGGACTTTAAGTCTTTTGTCAGACAAATTAGAAAGAAATGAAGGTTCCATCCTCCACAATACACGGTAACATCTCTATATTTCTAATGTAATAGCCATATATAACTATTCAAAAATCAATGCACGCGCTTGGACCTTTGTGAACAGCAGAGAGGCAACGACGAAAGCCCTGTTCTGAATCCCATTTCTCATAAATTATATCAGAAATAGGCTTGAATAAGCTCTGTCCCACGTATTGCGTGGCATTGACTATATTATTAGTTTAGCCACTTCAGCATTTAGCTGATTGATTTTTTGTATTAATGAGTATTAATAGATTAAAATAGTATGCAATCTGATTGGAAGACTACATATTGACCCAGCAACATATATTGTTTAATTTTAATCTCTCAGTCTCAATTCCTGATCAGGTACAAGCACTTGGATGCCTTAGGAATCAAGTATCTAAATCTAATCATCCCCTCAACCTTGCTTTCCAAGCTTCCATAAAGATCAGTGTCACCTAAACTAACTGAGCAGAAGATCACAGCAGGAAGCTCTGAAATAGCAGAAAGACAACCATCGAGAAGAAATCGGTGACTCAGCAGGTGAAGAATTTGCGGAATACCTTAGAAAATCCAAAATTTTTTAGACTCCGTATATTATATTATACATATGTAGATGTATTTTAAAATATTACATATAGGTATAAGTCGTAGTAATAATTCCACCTCGATTTAGCCATTATTCATTCATTAAATTTCACATATATATCAATCAATGACTTATCCGCGCGCTCGTGTAAATCTATCATTGGCTGAATTAAAGAGACTAAGAGAGATTCAGAAAGGTATAAAGAAAAAACAGAGGCCTGGAAAGGCAAAGTATTGTTCAACATTCATATTACATCCCACAGACCTTATGAAATCATGCGTGATGATCTCATTATTGAGTGAGGAATGCAAGCAAATAAGGCACCACTTCTCCTGATTAATCATCTCCAAAGCTCAGCTCAACAGCTGAAATATGAGGTTCTGTTACATGGAAAACTAGGAGCAGTTGTCATTAGAACATATCTGGGTCATAATTAGGATTCAAGCAAGAGAGAGAAATATAATAGCCTAAGTGTAACGTGATTTATAGTCTCCAATCTGATTAATGATTACTAGAGAGAGAAATTATAACTAGTTTTCTTTCATTACTTGTTGGTATTTCAGTATATCCATCAGTAGGTCTTGAGAGAACAAGGTTTTTCTCAATAAAAGGCTCAAATAAGTATCACCACAGAAAATCTATGATTTCTTGTTTGTTCATAAATCCAACTAACAAGGAGAATTGGCCAAAGTTGAAGGCATAGGTCCCATGAATTGGTTGCTCCGCAAATGCAAGTATGGAGGGGGGGAAAAAGAGGACATTTTTGTAATTATTCAAAAAGCCTCGCTATACTTAGATGGCATTTTAACAATTGAAAGGACTTGTGAGGGTCAATGTGACATTCAATATGAAGATGGATAATCGCAAAATAGTTGAAGCGTGTGTGTACGTATGCACGCGCGCATACACGCACATATATATTTTTTACCCACGTTGAGGATGACGAGTATTCCAAATGCAGAATACTGGCCAACCAAGTCATCTTTGGATTCATATATACCATGATGCTCATTTACATGATCATTATCATTATGATAAGATCTGGACCATTCAAATAATTTAATCTAAATAATGCAAATTTAAAGTTTTTTAATTTATATTTATTAAAATAAAAAATTGCAAAAAAAAATTCAATAAATCTGTTTATTACCAACTCAATAGTTTAGATTTAATTTGGGTTGTCCAAATTTAATATTAAAAATTTTTATAATTTTATAAATTGACTATCTAGATTTTTTTTTTAGGAAAGACTATCTAGATTTATTTCAGATTTAAACTTTTTAACTAATAATTTTTTAAACACATATACTTTAAAAGTACCCGTTTGAATATTATTTAATTTTTTAATTAAGAAAAATTAATCTGCAAATCCTTCTAATTTTCCTTAATTTTGAATAATTTTTCTTTAGTTTATTTTATTTTAATCAAATTTTTATAGTTTAACTGATTAAATATGTTAGTCCCTAAAAGTTAAATTATTAATGAATGGTTGATTTTTTTAAAATAAAAAACTTTTAATTTTTTATAAAAATTAGTTTAATAATTTTAGCCAAAATTTTTATTAGTAAAATTTTATTTTTATTAATTATTTTCTGAAAATTCTATATATATAAAAGTTATTTAGAAAAATAACTTAGTCATGTAAAATTTGAGTTATAAAAATTTTGTAACTAATTCTAAAATTATATAATCTTTTAATAAACATATAAAAGGTCTTTATTTCATTTTTTAAAAGAAAAAATTAAATAATTTTCACAACCAAGGACTAACATATATTTAATCAATTAGACTATAAGAACTTAATTAAAATAAAATAAATTATGAGGATCTAATTTAAAATTGAATAAAATTATTATAACTTCTAGATTAATTCAGCCTTTTTAATACTGTATTTATGAAAATATATTTTTAAAAATATTATAAAAAATTAATATAAAATTTAAATTATTCAAAGTATATCTGAATAAATAATTTATAAAAATTATAAAATATCAATGTTAAATTGGACCATTTAATTTAAATTTATATTATTTTTATTTATGATAAAAAATTGTAAATTTTGTATTTTAATAAATATAAAATCAAACTATAAATTAAAAATTTTAAATTTAAATAATTTAAATTTAAATCTAGATAATTTAAATTTCATTATTTTGATGAGCACCATCCCTTATAAGCGCTGAAAACGGACTGGCAGACCAACCATTTCGATAATAAATTCGTCCACCTCATGTGGGAGTAATTTACCACATGGTCCTCATGTTTTTTTTTTGGAAATTGTCATCTATAAAATATGAAGGCGGGCGTGGATTTTCACAGTCTTAAGAACCTTTAAAAGAAGATTGATTCGCCAACGAAGACGTGACGCAATTGGTCAAGAACTTGGCCTTTACTCCACAAGGGCAAAGGTTCAACAATTCCGCTGATTAATGTGAGGCAATCATTGATGGATGGTCTATAATTCTTCCTCAAAATTCTCAAAGAAATTGAGAGGCCTGCGATGATTCTAGTGGGTTACCGGCATCTACCTCATTTAATAAAGAAGATTTATCTATGCAAATTGATCAACTTTACTTCTATTGACTAATAATTAATAATTTTACCCAAAAAATTAGTAATCAATAATTAATGGGCAAAAAATATTGGGAAAATGACAATTAAATTCTAAAGGATCAATTTTATTAAAGGTAAGTCCCAAGATATTCTGAAAAGCCAGTTAAGTCCCTAGGTCCTTAAGTAGCATTTTAATATAATGAAAAATGACTGAAATACCCTTATTTGGCTGATGAAAATTTGAGGTTGCTCCTTCTCTACTCTTCCCTACCTTGTTCATCGTCTCTTCCCTGTCTCATTGCAAGAGAGTAAAGCTCTCTGTCGTCTCTTCCCTGGGCTATCCAGTAAAACTGTCTATCATCTCTATTCTAGTCCTATTTGACGTCTCTTTTCTACCCTAAGTGATCAGTTACTTAGGTCATTAATCTGTAATATGTTTTGGTCATTAATCTTTGATGGGTGTGATGCATTTCCCTAACTGAAGAGTCTGATCCTCATCAACATTCACCATTTCGATTATGCAGAAATTGCTTCTTCTTTAATTTTTTTCCCTGAGTGTCTTAGCTGAAGGGGGACTATGTAGTTTGTACAAGTGAGGACATGCTGAAATGGATTTTAAGTTCGAAGTTATACATTGTATCCAATTAATTAAGTTTGCAACTTTGTAACTCTGTAATTTATTTTCACAATTTTATTCCCAACTTCTAATATTGAAACGTATTTGTAATGTTCAAGTTATACATTATACCCAATCAATCAAGTTGTCAAGCAACTTAGGTACCCAATTTTGCAATTTTATCAAGACAAATTTGCCACTGCTTGTCAAAATTTTGAGTGGAAGAACCATTGAATTCTTAAGAAAGTTATTATTTTAGGACAACGCTCCAGTAATTTATAATTTAGACACCAAATTTTACAACTTTCTCACAAATGATTTGCAACTCCTTAAAATTTTGGGTGGAAGAACTATTGAATTCTTAAACTTGTAAAGTTACCAAATTATTTTAGGACATGACTCCAGTAATTGGCAATTAACATATCAAATTTTGCAACTTCATTACAAATAATTTGCAACTCCTTCTCAAAATTTTAAGTGAAATAATTTTTAAATTCTTGAACTTACAAAGCTATTAAATTATTTTACGATAATGCTCCAGTAATTTGCAACTGACATACTAAATTTTGCAACTTCCTTACAAATAATTTGCAACTCATTCTCAAAATTTTGGGTGAAATAACTTTTAAATTCTTGAACTTGCAAAGCTATCAAATTATTTCAGGATATGACTCTAGTAATTTGCAACTAACATACTAAATTTTACAACTTTCTTATGAATAATTTGTAACTCATTCTCGAAATTTTAGGTGAAATAACTTTTGAATTCTTAAACTTACAAAGCTACCAAATTTTTTAGGGCATGGCTCCAGTAATTTGCAATTGACATACCAAATTTTGCAACTGCCTTACAAATAATTTACAACCTCTGTTCAAAATTTTAAGACAACGCACTTTTAGTGATTACAGAAGATATGAACTGTACATATAAGCTACATGTATTAATTCATCTAATGTATCTGCACATATCAGTTGTCTACATACACAAAACCATGAATTTGGATTTATAAAAGAGGGGTTGCTATGTACCAAAAAAATCCCCTAATACTACCAATATATATGTACAAAAACCTATATATGTTAACCAAATCTAACTTGATCTAAAACTACTCATATATGTATATCACCCAAATTCAAATTTATGTGGTAACCCATTTACAATAACATCAACTTGAATTTGGATTTCTACATCTTCCATGTGCGACCTGCTTTATGACAATGAGAACAATAATAAACCTTCTTCTGCTGATATTGAGACTCAATCCTCATACGACAAGGTCTGCCAGCTGATTGAGATGTTCTAGGAGGCAGTAAAAAAGTTTGGCTTATGAGCTTAGATACTGTCAATGCATTTGGCTTTGACATCTCATGGGTCTCAACATGATGCATAGTGCCATTGTATATTTTCTCTTATGAGCTACGAAGATAACATGTATAGTACAATACTATACTTGTAGATTGCTTGTCTACAATCATCATTACTCGCAAAAATCTTCCTAGATCCTACTAGCAAATCCTTCTACTTTGTTGCATTTAGCTCAAGCATTGGTGTTGGGATACTTTGTATTGCATATGATAGAACTTCAAGATCTTGTTTAGCATATGAATTCCCAGCTGAACATCCTGCTCTACATTTCCATTCAAATCATATTTATTACTACCATTCATATTCATATTAGCATAATATTAGTCATGCAACTATTAAAAAAACTTACCCATCAATTGAATCACTTGTTGCCTCTATACTTTGCTGTATCTTCCCAATGATGTACACATTAGCAAAATTATTATTTAATTTTATTAATTGATTTATCCCTTCATCATCTTTAAAGTTTAAAAGAGCATTACAATCAAACTTTACTATGTACTTCAACTCTATTCTATTTAAATCACAATTCAAGCATGATGAAATCAATCTAACAAGTCCTTCAAGAGACATTTCTTCTCTAATCATTCTTCCATTACAACTCTCCCTATCATAATGTATTGTCCCATGCATATCTTTTACAATATCTCCACCAAAATGAAAATAACAAAAAATTTTCTTGAAACAACTACTTTGCATCGTACCCAATAATATCAACCTACAATAAACAAAATAAAATATAATAATATATCACTTAAAAACAAGTTACTTTTGACATAAGTGATTTTTGCATCAGTGAAATAGTGACAACATTCCATCTTAAGATATGGATACTCGATGATAAATTTTTACACTTTCAGTTGCAAAATGTTGAATCTTTATGCCAAATCTTTAGAAACGTGAAATAAAAAAATCTTTCATGTTCAGTTGCAAAAACCGTTCCATCTTTTCCCCTATGAGTCATTTTACAAGAAATCAGACCTTAATGGAGTAAACTTTATTGTTCAGATGTAGGGATTTAAAAAAAAAAAGACACACCTGTCTAAATGCACCAGCACAACTTCTTAAGCTTCTTTGAGTCAATAATTAAGGCAACTCCACCTCTTTCAAGCACAACTCTGTTTTAGGAATGGTATTCTTCAATGTGCAACCCTACTACTTACATCCAGCTCTCATTAATGGCGGGAAAGAGACAAATCGGGAGGAAAATGCTGGAGCTAATGAGTGTATATGTTATATTCAATCATAGGGGCATTTTTATCATTTCCTTCGTAAATCTAATTTGTGAAAAATAATATGGGACTTAACTGGCCTTTCAGAATGTCTTGGGACTTACCTTAAATAAAATTGATCCTTTAGGACTTTATTGTCATTTTTCCAAAAATATTTAATCAATGACGTAAAGAAATACTCTTTTTGGCAAAATAAATAAATAAATAAATACTCTTCTGATAACTAATGTTCTACAAAATAATGCTTTCTTCACCCTAACAAAAATGATTATGATTTTCCAAAGTCTTAAGCTTCGAGCTGAGATAATGAAGTTCAATTTGATTGGGTGAACATATTAAAAAAAACTTGTCATCGTAAGCATGCATATTTATTTACCTTCACAGTGACACAATTGTTATTTTGATGAGTTCTTTATTGGACCCTTCATATATCGTATAGTCTCAACAGCCACAACAATGCTACATTTATATGTGTCTAATTAACGGGAATGCAATGAAGGCAAGGACGAAGTAATGGGATGAATATTTCAATATAGCTTCCTTAATTTCTGATCATAAGAAGACTAGAAACTAGCCATCTTTCATTATTGTAACTCTAGGTTCACCATCAGTTACATGGCATGATCAAAATGTCATGAAATAAAAAGCATTTTCTTTTATATAGGCTCTACCCATACTGTCGCACCCGGAGAAATGCGACGCGGATGGCGCGCGAGCGGAGGTCCCGGCCTTCGCGGTGGGAACCGGATCGAACGAGGAGTCGCCACCAAGATTTTGAGGTAAATCTCGGGAAATCGATTAAAAGGAGATAAGGGTGATCTACAAAATCAGAGAATAGGTTCGGGAGTCGGTTGAGTGTGGGGAAGGTGTTAGGCACCCCACAACACTCGTTCGTGAGAACGGTTACCTGAAGTTTGTTGTGCTCTATTAATATGGTTTTGAAATTATTTTAATTATCCCTTTTATATTCATGTGTTTAATATAAAAATGATGATAATTGAGTGAGAAATGTTTATTTATTTATGAGGGAGGACGGACTTGACTCAGAATCTGACTCTGAGGCCTACGTACCCTGTGATGGGAATCAAAGTCCACGTAGTTCGGGCTTAAAAGTTTGTTGGTGAAAATATATTTTTGAAGAGAAATTAATTAGAAATAATTCACCATTTTGCAAATAAAATAATTTCTGAAATTTTGATATGTGTGTTTTAAATTGCAAAAGTTAATTTAATTTTAATTTATTTTCTCAATTTTTGAATTTTGAGTTAAAGAAAAGAAAATGGTTTAAAATTATTTTTATATTTTGTGATTGGGAATTTAATTGCAATAGCTGCAGAAACCTTATTGATTCATACGGTAATGCAATTACTCTAAATATCTGCGGAGATTCCGAAATCTCACACGATAGAAGAGTTTGGCAATTTAATTTATTTTTAAGCGTTAGTAATAATTTATTTAAGCATGTATGTACATGTTTTTAAAGAATTTTAATCATCATACCTGCAAAGCCTTATTGACTTATATGGTAATGTGAGTATCCTAAATATCTGCGGAGATTCTAAAATCTCACACGATAAAAGAATTAAATTTATTTAAATACATCTTTTTAGTTTAATTAATTTAATATATAATTTATACATATATGTTTTAGAAAGCTTAATCGTTATATCTACAGAGTCTTATTGACTCATACGATAATACGACTATCTTAGAAGTCTACGGAGATTCAAAAATCTCACATGACTAAAAGATATAATTGGTGAATATGATTACAAGTTAAATGCATTAATTTAATTAATTAATTTTTAAATTGTGTATTATATGATTATTTACAAAATAAAAATTGAGAATCACTATATCTGCGAGGACTTATTATCCCGCACGATACTGTGATTAATTTAAATCCCTATGAAGATTCTTAAAATCTCACACAGAACTTAAATGGATTATTTAGATTATAAAAAGATAGTTAGTTTTAACGGTTGGTCATTGAAACCATTGATTATACATATAAATTGGATCTCTATACTTGCAAAATCTTATTGATTTACACGGTATGAGATCACTTTAAATGCCTGCGAAAATTCTTAAAATCTCACACAGCAAGTTAATAAAATACAAGAAACCTTCTCTTATTCATTTGTTTTTTTTAGATGAGAATTGAATTCTTTCCTCTTAATCTTTTATACAATTGTACATGTGGATAGAAAGTGTCATACGGTATGAGTGTAATAATATTATTGACAAGTAAAGGACCTTAGAATTAATGGAGATAAAAAAAAATCATGCCCATACATATTACTATGTCTTTTCATGCTAGAAACATATTTAAAACCCAATTCCAAAATTTGGCCTAATGATCACACACATTTTTTTTGAGAAAAAGCTATAATGAGAATATGCCCATAATTATGTGTGGCTTGCAAGCCAAGTTCCATTTATAATCTCTTCATCCCTCTTCTTCACTTTTCTTTCAAACAACAATCATTTCATTTATTTATTTATTTATTTATTATTTTTATTATTTTGTCAAAAACACTACAAGTCCATACTAAAATTTGTTCATGGCAGCAAGTCCAACTTCCATATGAAGTCTCTCCTTCTTACTTTAAAGAAGTGTTATGAATATGAAAAAGCCAAATAAATGATTAATTTCAATGAAACTAAATCGGATATACAAATAACCGAGTTCAAATAAACATAACTCATAACACAAGAAAATGGGCAGACGGACAGGAAAGCATGGGAAAGGATTTTCATCTCTACAACAATGTAAATAATTAATCAACGAGGCATTTACCGTTTTTGAATCAGAAGAACTCCATCTCCGTCTCTTTCCGGTTTACTCTTTCTCTCCGTTTCTCTTTTTGTGTCTTGGATCAGTACCCCTTTCTGTTTGTTCTGCGTCTCTGACTGGGTGGGAATAGTAGCTCGATGTTCTCCTTCTCCTCTCTTCTCGGACGTCTCTGTTTCTGACTTTTTCACCCTCTGTTTTCCAGAAAAACTCTTCTCTGTCACTGTTTTTCTTTCTTCACCTCTGTCTCTGTTTTTTTTTCTTAGTCCAGCTCGTGTTTTTCTTCCCTTCTTGCTCTGTCTCTATTTCTCTTTCTCTCCAGACTCTCTCTTCGTTTCTTCTTTCTCTCTTTATCGTCTCCGTCTACATCTTTCTTCCTCCCCTCGGTCTCTGTTTTTTTTCGTCCAGCTCGTTTTTTTTTTCTTTTCTTGCTCTCTCTCCCAACCTCCTCCTCCAGTTTTCCATTCGGTCTTATATAGAGGATGGAAGAGGTGAATCATTGCTCTTCTGCTCTGCTTCTTCTTTGCTACTGTATCTTCTGTGTGCGCCGAAGTCTGCTCTGTTTTTCTATGTTTCTGTCTCTATTTTCTGTGCTGTCCCGTCTGCTTTGCTGTGCCATTTCCTTCATGCATGCGTGCGTCCTTAGTTCTGTTTCTTTTCTCCTGCCAGCCGAAAGTATATGCATACGTGTTCCGGTTGCTTACTGTTCTTTATGCTCTGTTTGGCTTCTTCTACGTTTTGTGTCTGTTGCCTCTGGTTCTTTCAGCGTCTGCAGCTCATGTGTTCGTGCGTTTTGCTGTTTTTGTCCTTTCCTGCTGCATGGCCGAAAGTGTATGCTTATTTTTATTTCTGCATCTCTGTGCCTGTGTTTCTTTGCTGTTTCTTCTGCATTTCTTTGCTATTTTTGCATTTCATGTCTCTGCGTTTCGTGTCTCTTTTCTACTGTTTTCTTCTTTTTCTGCACATGGCCGAAAGAGTATGTGTGTGCGTGTGTTCTGATGCTCTCTTTCTTTTTTTTTTTAGCCATTCTTCAATGCTTTTTTTTTTTGTTAATTAGATTGAGGGAGAGAAAGAAAAGTTTAGTTTTAAAATACATATTTTTAAATGGAAAAATTTAAGGAGAGAAATTTAAAAAAAGTTAAGTCTCAAAAAATTAATTCCCAATATCTTTGAATGGTTGGGATAATTTGAGAGAGATTTTTTTTTAAAAAAAATTGAGCAAGATTTTTTTTTTGAAAATATAATCCTAAAAAGGATTAAATTTCATTTTTATATTTTTTATATTTTTTTGATTTTTTTTATTAAAATTAAAAAAAATGCCCGGACAAAACGGTGTTCACACATACAAATAACTTGCTAAAATTAACTCCCTCTAATAATATAATAATAGCAAAAGGAAGGGTTGAAATAAAGAATGATAATGATAGCCAAGAAAAAGCACTCAAAAAGCTCCTGCAAAAGTACATAAGAAGGCAAGTTGGAAGTTCTCATCTTCCAAATGATCAGGTTGCTTGTTTCTTCCTTTTAATTTATCATCAGATAAGCAATTTTTCCGTAGAGGAGGGCCGTACAGAAAAGGATTCCTTTCATAACTACTTGATCCAAAAGTTGAAAGTTGATATTTCATGTCAGGAGTCATTCCAGATATATTATTATGAGCCACAGAAAAGATAGACAAGCCATGAAGTTGTATTAATTGTGCTAGCTAGAATGTGGTAGTCAATTTGTTGTGTGAAAGATCCAGATTTTCTATCTGCTTGAGGTTGGAAAACGTATTGGGAATAGGTCCTTTCATATCATTACTTGACAAATTTTAGGCATGAATGGTGCTTAAGCATTTATTTTGTGAAGGAACTTTACTTGTCAATTAACTTCACGAGAGATCCAAACTCGACATCAAATTTAAAATAACTAACAATTTAAAATTTTAAGAAATTATTATAACATATTTTAAAATAAAAGGCCAGACCTTTTCGAAACGTGTTTAACATAAACACTAAAGAGTGTATAATATTTTAAAATTATTTATTTCTAATCTTTTGGAGTGCTTTTAAAAGAAAGAGCTCCGAAAAATCTAACATTTTGGAACATTTTTTTCAAGCGCTCTAGTATATTTCATCTTTTTTTTAGAGTGCTTTTTTTGTAAGCACTTTGATATGGGTGTTTCTATAAGCCTTTTTTTTTTGCAGTAGTATTGCTATTACCTTAATTCAATGCTAGTCCTTAATCTCTAATATGTTGTGTACCAAGTGGGGCATAAAAGTTTTAAGATGTAACTAACCTAAATTTTCTCATAAAAAAATAAGAAGAAGAAGAAGCTTTTGGACCCATGCATGCTTGGAGCAAATATGAAAGTTCCTAGACTTAGGGCATGTTGAGATTGGCATTGGGTTGACCCAAGTCAAATTTTGAGGGAGTTAAAAGCTAGTTGGGATAAATTCTTTTATGTTTGGAATTATTTTACACTCAACCACATTTAAGACTATAACTTAATTAGGATGTATCTATATATCTTCTCCTATGAAAACATAATCTAAGGTGACAGTCCAATTCTTTAGGATGAGGTCTCTAATCTTTTGGATGATCTAAAAGAGCAGGTGATCATGTGAATGTTACATAAAAAATTGATTGCTTAAGATGAATTGTAAAAAACATTGATCACTAGGGGGTGTTATCGTGCCAATATATAGAATAAGGCAATCCAAAATACCAGAGTGTAATTCAGCTGCCATGACTTGGGCAAGTTAAAATACACAGCACCATTGTCTTAATAAGGTAAATTGAAGACTTGAAAGTTGAGACAACTTAACATGGGGCCAGTGGCTAGTGATCCCAAGACTACTACATGGGTAAAACTAAATCAAAAGACGACATGGCAATAATCTTTCCAATCCACACCATTATTCTCTCTTTGTCATTTTTCCGATCTATTCATGAGAACACGTCCTGTGCAAACAAAGACCCCAAAAGAAGGAAGAAAAAAAAATGCAAGAGAAGAGACTTCACAAATTCTTCAAACCTCAAATCTCAACCTTCATAGATTACTACTTCGAGTCTTTAATCACATCTCATGGGATCTCTTTCTTTAAGAAGTGTTTTCTTTTTAATTAGCTTTGGTATAAATTTGTGGGCAGGTCCATATCCCTTTTCAAGTTTTATCCCTGCAAGCGTCTAAGCTAATGCACTAAAATAACTATATATTTGATTATTTATTGGACCATCCATTATATATTAATGGTTGCATTTATGCATTATATGTGTGTTTCAGAAATTATTTTACAACATGAGGTACATATAAATGATAAGCTAAATATTTTAGCATGATTTCTACTTAGATAATTTTATAAAAAAAACCGTCCATCTTTGGATCATTATTGTAATTTTAGAGTTCACCATCAGCTACATGAGCACATGACCATAATCTCGAAGTAAAGGTTCTTTTCTTAGCTCTACCCACGCAAATATCTTATTAAATTTCTTTCAAATGGCCAGTAACAGCGAAAGTAAAAGTTGAAATAAAGAAAGATGATGACACCAACAAAAGCAACAACAAATGATCCGGCAGAACTCCATAAGAAGTGGTCTCGAAAGTCGTCGTCTTTTTTCACATGAGAAGGTTGTATGTTTCTCCCTGGTAAAGAGCAGCTATGCTGCAAAGGTGGACCACAAAGAAGAGGATTTCCTTCGTAACTGCTTGGTTCAAAAGTTGAAAATTGGTTTTTCATGTCAGGCATCATCCCAGATAGATTATTGTGAGCCACGGAGAAAATAGACAAGTAGTACAACTTTGTTAGCTGTATAGGAATGTGACCTGTCAAGTTGTTGTGTGAAAGATCTAAGCTTTCTATCTGCTTAAGATTGGAAAAGGTTTCTGAAATAGGTCCAATCAAATGATTGTTTTGACAAATTTAGAGTATGAATAGTTCTCAAGTAACCAATTTGCAACGGGATTTCACTTGTCAACTGATTATTTGAGAGATCTAAACCAGACATGTAATCCAACATACTTCCTTGATAAGATTTCATGCCTTCCCTTTGACATGAAATCTACTTCTTGGTCTTTGTACAATGTAACATCTTGTTTGACTTCTTGTATTCCAACTTCACCTGTGAAAGGGTTAAATGAATAGGATGAGGCTCTTGTAGTCCAGGACACGATAAAATTTCCTATTTTGGTTTCCTCAGGTATGCCCCTCCTTCCAAATGTGATGTTGTTCAAACAATAAGGTATGGTTGCCAGAAAGCTTATTATGAGAAAGATCTAATATGCTTATATTCTTGAGCTTGCATAAATCAATAGGAATAAAACCTTCAAGTTTGTTTTCTTTTAAGATGAGGACTCTTATATTTAGAAATGATCTAAGTAGTCCTGGAACTTGTCCAAAAATTTGTTCTTCATCAAATCCAAAATCAACAAGGGGGAATTGGCCAGAGTAGAAGGCAAAGGTCCCATGATTTTGTTGTTTGCCAAATGCAAATACTTCAACAAGGGCATATTAAGACAGTTAGGAAAAGAGCCATTGATCTTATTCTGAGAAAGGTCTAGATATGTAAGTTCAGTTAAGTTGCAAAAGCTTTCTGGCAGTGAACCTGTTAACGAATTCTTCGACAAAATGAGGTAACTCATATGTTGAAAATCTCCACCACCAAGGTATTTCACCAAATAGTTGGTTGGAACTTAAATCCATCATTCTCAAATTTGTACTACTAATTATCTACTTGGAAGTTTCCTTTTGAAGTTATTGTTGTTGAGACCCAAAAACATCAAATATGTGAAATTTGATCTTATCGGCAGAAAGGGGCCACTTAGGTTTGTTGTTTGACAACTTCAAGAACCTCATCTCATTGTTACCTTGACCGAATTCTTGGGCAAGTATCCAGATAAATTAATTATTTGACAAATCAAGATCATTCGGGTGTCTCATTTCACCTATAGAAGCTGGAAGGCAACCTCGTAATGAACTCGAAGACATGCCCAGAGAAATCAGTTGGGAAAAACAAAGCCAATCTGAGGAGGCAGTTCATCTCTAATGGGGTTATGGGAAACATCAAAGAATGCATTTGAAGCAATTTTGAGGTGGAATGGAGAGTAAAGGGACCGGTGAACAAGTTGTGGGACAGATTGCAATTATTTAATTCTGTGTATTTGTCAAAAGCCAGTTTGGGAAAGTTCCTGAAATGTTCAAGTGATAAGATGTACTTCTAGCAAGTCATATTGATGAAGAAGAAAGGTAGGCAATCTATTATTGCTTTCTTCATTCGAAGGGTTCTCGGTTTCAAGCTTGAGATTGATGTTAGAGCATTCAATGCAAAATTTTTAAAGGTTGGAGTGGTTGGCAAGCAAAGAGAGTGAAATTGAGCCATTGAAAAAGTCGTCGGAAAGAGAAATTTCTATTAGGGACCTCAAAGAATGAAGGAGTGAGGAAGGAAAGGTTCCTTCAAAGCCATTATTTTGTAGATTAAGTACGTGAAGAGACGTCAAATTGCTAAGACATGCAGGAAGTTGCCCCTCAAATTTGTTGACAGAAAGATCCAATACTACAAGAGTATTCAGATTACACAAACCTCCTACAACATAAATATGAATTTTTTTATCAAAATTATTTAAGGTCTAACAAATGAATTTCAATTAAAATCAGGGCCAAAAAAAGAGTCTGAACATATAAACTAAAGGATATATAATTTGTATGCAAGATAATTACGTTCTAAAACAACAATAAATGAATGAATGAATGAATGAATAGATAAAGATGCATACAGAAAAATAAAGAAATATTTTTATTTAAATATTACTTTTTTTTGGCCTATGGATGAAAACGAAACCTATACGTTTGTGTCAGTAAAGCTCGATCTTACATATGCATGAGAAGAACATGTGATAGCTTGTAAATTAAAATTTTTATCAACAAAATAGTCCTATAGGATACTTTCTATTACAAACGCTATACACATAGAAAATTACTTGTATACATACCTTGTTTAGGCAGTGAGCCATTCATGTTATTGTGGCTTAATGATAAGAAGGTGAGG
Organism: Prosopis cineraria; assembly: GCF_029017545.1. Classification (NCBI taxonomy): domain Eukaryota; kingdom Viridiplantae; phylum Streptophyta; class Magnoliopsida; order Fabales; family Fabaceae; genus Prosopis; species Prosopis cineraria. The sequence goes on from NW_026556807.1 coordinate 24,618, forward strand.
GAAGTAAGAGACATAATAGATTCTGGAAGACTGCCCTCCAAGAAATTAAAACTAAGCCGCAGAATCTTCAAATTGCGTGAATGAGAAAGTTCTGTCAAATGCCAAATAGAAAGGCACAATAAGCCAGTGGCTATATAATTATTGATTAGTAGAAGCTATTTGCATGCAGTATTTATTTATATAAAATAATCTAAATAATGAATAGGGGCGATATTAGTTTGTATATATTGTCAAAATTTATTGATTATTAACCAGTTTAGTCATGTATTATGTAAACAGACATTTTAATTTATTCGACTCTCAATTCTTCTCAAGAATCTCTAAAGTTTGACTGATTTTTATATTCTTTGAATAAAGAGACAAGTAAAATTTTCAGTGGAATGACTATATATAGGCAAATAGATGAGTTATTAATTAGTAAATCTATAATATCAATTGATGACTTCTGAATGAGATCAAGTAAAAAAAGACTTTAAAGTTGAGTATATTTAAGAGAGAAAAGCTCTGTCTATATATTTCTTTACTTTTTTTATCTTGGCAATCCATCACTAAAAATAAATAAATAAAAAAACTTTTGATGAACAATCCAGTAATAATAAAATATGCCATTTAAAAGAAGTTGGAAGACGGAAATTAAGCACCAAAAGATGGGACTTCCATGAGCTTGTTTTCTGTTAAATTCAACACTTCCAAGTTGGCCAGCATAATATCGCCAAACAGCCCTGCTCAACAAATAAAATGTGATCAGTTACTCCGAGTGTCAATTAATGGCCAGCAAAATTTATAAGAAAATTGACATTATTAATATCATCATTCTCTTCAAAATTTAACTTGAAGTCAAAGTTAAATTTAGCACCCATCAAAATACACTTTTAGTTCTCTAATTTACAAAATGTTTCCACTCATTTAATTCTAACATCATTAGATTCAAATTATGATTTTTTGCCAATAATTGTTATTTTTTAAAAAAATTAAACTTAACATGTCAACATTTAAAAAATATTTTATTAACATTTAATCAAACTAACGAGATGTGAAGGTTTAAGGACTAAAATTACTTTATAAAATTAAAAGACTTATATGAAGCTTTATGTGAAGTTAATTGACTGTGCTGTTTTGCCAAGTTAATTACAGTGTGTGTGTGTGTGTGGTGTGTGTGTTGTGTGTGGTGTGTGTGTGTGTGTGTGTGTGTGTGTGTGTGTGTGTGTGTGTGTGTTGTGTGTGTGTGTGTGTGTGTGTGTGTGGGTGTGTGTGTGTGTGTGTGGGTGTGTGTGTGTGTGTGTGTGTGATACGTGTGTGTGTGTGTGTGTGTGTGTTTGTGTTCAAGAATGATAAAATAGTTAAGAGAAAGAGAGACCACCTGACAAATAATTTCCAGACAAATCCAAATGTTGAAGTCGGTGGAAAGGGAGAAAATAAGAAGCATTGAGCGACCATTTGATGTGTCCCAACTCTGGAGGTCTTGTGAAGCCCGGATGAAGCTCTATCACTCTGCGAGTAGAGTTGTCACAGTACACACCCTCCCAAGTGCAGCAATCAGAATGAGAAGAAAGGATATTCCAAGAAGGGAGAGAAGACCCGTTTGGATAATTGAAGGATTCTTTCAGCTTCACAAGAGCTTCTCTCTCTCTTTTCAAGCAGCCCTCTCCTCCTCCTCCACTAAACCCTAATATTAATATCATCACCATCACCACCCACCACACTTGTTCTCTCTCTGAATACACCATTTTTCCAGTATGTTGTGCTTCCTTAAATTGCCTCGGTATATTTCTCTATTTCTTCAACTCTATGTTCTCTCAATCTATATATATATATACATATATATAGGCAGCAGTAGTAAGGAGAAACTCGAGTTGTGTACTTTGTTCCAAACAACATCCACAATTACATAGTAAAATGGCAGCGTTGCAATTTGGCATCAATTAATTGATATTGAAGTTTGGTATTCCTTCTCTTCAAAATTATAAAACATTTTTTACTCTTTTAATATTGTTTTAAAAATTGGACCATACTAGACGGTCGGACCTTTGACCAGAGCTCTTAACATCTGGGTTTGGATAAAAAATTATTTTCATGATTGAGTTAAGTTGAATTGTTATTGAGATAGAAAACTGGATTTAAACCATAAATTAGAATGATTTTTAGAAATTTGCCATTTATGAACATAAATTAAACAAACTTAAACATTTTAAAAATAGAAAATTTTTAAAACTTAGACCCCTATTAAAAGTTAACTTCATTTTTTAATGATTTGAGGCTTTTTTTTAAGGAAAATGTTGATAGCTATTGGTATAAATGTAAATACATTTGAATTCACTTGTAATTGATTCATGATCATATTATGTTATTTTATTAATAACTATACTATAGATTTATTTATTATATATATGATTGTGTATTATGTATTCATGTAACACTATTTTTTATTTAATTATTACATTATCAATTTGATTGTCAATTCAATAAATTATATCATAAAAATGGAGAACTGCTCATGACCTTTTTGATTTAACATTCAAACCGACTTTTAAAATATTATGGTTTTTGAAAATATTTTAATAGTAATTAATTAGATTTTTAAAAAAATATTCTTAATTAATATTTGAAAAATTGCTGGCTGGCCAGCTGGAAGCCTTAGTGGAAGTTCTTTTTCCCTATGTTTAATGAATGAAAGTGTTTTTCACGGAGCACATACAGTCTCCTCTTATGTGCGCAAGTAGTAAGTGTGAATCACATTGATGTTTCAAAACTGTAAATGTAGAGAGCCATTTTTCCTCCACAAAATGAGGCGTACGCAGTGGCGCTCACAGGGTGCTCATCAGGCTTTTGTTTGATTTTCCATCTTCAATTAATCTTTGTCGTTTATTTTAAATTTATTTTTAAGTATTCTTAATATTATGTTATTAAAATAAAAATTTATAAAAAAACACAAAATTTTTAATATTAAATACATCTAGATTTAATTTCATTGATTTATATTTGAAATATATTTAAATCAAATAATGATTATATTTTAAATTATAATTATTTAATAATATATTTTAATGATTATTTATTAATAGAGGTAAACTCTTATGAGTTTATGATCCGAGTTTGCAATTCAATTTTACATTCTTGTAATGAATTTACTTAAACTTGAGACTTTGATAGCCTTGTCTGTATTGGCCAAATTAATTACAAACAGATTTATTAAAAAATTTTATAAATTTTTTATTTTGATATATGAAATAAAAATAAAAAGTTTTAATATGGATAAACTAGATTTCATCAGCGGTGATGAATACTCTCTCTGGTCCTATTGATAGGGAAGAAAGTCATCTCATTAATTTTTAAAATAAATTTTTTCTTTTACCCTCTATTAAATGTTGAATAGAGAAAATATATTGTTCAAATACGTTTATTTAGTAGGGACAGATTTGAGAACTTGTTAAATTTTAAGACAAAATTAATAAGTTTTAAAACTTTTCTCAATTCTACTAAAATATGTTAAAAGTGATTTATAAATAAGACCAAAGAAATATCATGATATTCATCTTCTGCTGAGCATGAAAGACAATCCAAATTTAATATTAAAATTTTTATATTTTTTATAAATTTTTATTTCAATAATACAATATTAAAAATATTTAAAAAATGAATTTAAAACAAACAACAGAGATAAATTGAAAAATGGAATGAATTATTTATATCAGATAAACGTTTGGTGAGAACCCCAGAACGAGAGGATCAGGACATGAGGAACTCTCCAAGTGCTCTGATTCATGCCAGACATGGACTTCAAGTCGTTTATCACATTAGAAATGGTTCAACGGCACGACATGGTACTAACTTCTCTATTTTTGATGTAATAGCCACGACTATTCAAAATCAGTGCACGCGCTTTGATCTTTAACTAGATTTTTGCCCCGATGCACGGAAAAAAATTTTAAAAATTAATATTGGATAAATAAAAATCATTCTAGTTTATAATTTATTATTTTATATAATAGTTTTATTTCAAAATTTATTATCTTGTGCATATTAAAAATTTGGTTAACAGTTTCTGCCTTATTATTTCTATTTTTTAAATAGTCTGATCTACAATGTCTAGTCTCAAAATACTCCTCTTACTCAATTCAATCCAACAAAAAGGCTATCTATATTCTCTCTCATATAACGTCTTATATGATACCATTTGAATATTGAAGTAATAGCTATTATTATAAACAAACTCAACCAATAGTAAATGGCCATCCCAATTGCCTCTCATTCCAGTACATAGGGCTCTCAATATATCTTTCAAAAATTTGTATTGTTCTTTTAATTTGACCATTTGTCTGAGGATGGTATGTCATATTCAACTTCACATTAGTACTCACTGCTCTTTGCAATACTCGCCATAACTTAGATGTAAATCTTGGATCACGATTAGAGATTATGTCCTTGGCACCTTATGCAGTCTCACAACTTCTTTAATATACATCTATGCCAACTTCTTTAGAGAATCATTGATCCAAATAGCTGAAAAGTGAGCTAATTTGGTTGGTTGATTCACAATCACCCTTATAAAATCATACCCCGACTGACTTCTTGGTAACCCAGATACAAAGTTTATTGAAATATTGTCCCATTTTCACGTTGGGATCTTTAAGGGCTATAAAGTCTTGGTTGGTCTTTGGTGCTTGATTTTGAATTTTTGATCTTCTAACAAGTCAAACAGCGAGATACAAGCTCTATCACATCTCTCTTTATGCTAGGCTATCACCAACGACGCTTTATGTTTTAATATTTCTTCGTAGCTCCAAGATGGATTGTGTATTTGCTACAATAAACTTCACTTAGAATCACTTTTCTCATCTTATTGTCTCTAGGAACCAATGTTTTGAAATTCTGATTAGACATCAAATCGGAAAGAGCAACGGGTTATAGTTTTTATAGTCTAACCAATTAGACCGGCGGTCGAACCGGTGATATAAAAAATTAAATAAAAAAATTATATGCACAATTATATAAATAAAACATTAATTTGTCAATGGTGCTTGGAATCTCGACCCCAAAAGCTAGATGCTTGGATTGTTGGAGCTAAAAATAGATGCATGTCAGTACAAGCTTGTGATGACTCACAAGCTTTCGATCTTGATGCTAAATGTTAGATCTTTAGAGCTGGAGGCAGATATTGGAGGAGAAGTTAGAGATTGAGTTTAGACCATGAAGGAGAGATTAGAGATTAGAGAAGAGAAGAAAAGAAAGAATTAGTGATTAGAGAAGAGAAATTGTGAATCTAAGCAACTCAGCCTAAATTTTTTTTAAATTGTTTGGCTTTGAACCGAGTTGACCCGGGTCAGATTTCCGGGTCAAAGCCGATTCTCTCAAAACCGGCCGTTTCAACCCGGGTCAAATGTCATATTGGTTTAATTAGTTAAACTGGACCATTTTGTTTAGCGGGTGATGGTCGGACCGTTAGACCGCCCGATCTAATCCGGTTTTCACAACATTGCTAGGAATACATCCTGTCCCAATACAATACGAATGTCATCATTGAAACCAAAATCCATAGTCCAATTTGTCTCTATCTCTTCCCAGACTTCCAAAAGATATTCATCTCTTAATTGTGCCATTCTCAACTCCCTTTCAAAAGTTATTACAGATTGCCATAGAATAGGTACTAACTAACACTTTCAATAGTACATCTTGTTGTGAATCTAGGAATGATTTCCATTAAACTATATTCCTATACATTAGACAAGCCACATGCAGCGTTTTCCTACTCAATGCATTAGAAACTATATTAGTCTTTCCTAGATAGTATTTCAACTTAAAACTATAGTCTTTAAGAAGTTTCATCCATCTTCTCTATCTCATATTCAATTGTTTCTAATCTACTAGATATTTCAAGCTCTTTTGATAACTGAATACATTGAACAATGTACTACACAAATTGTGACACCCAAATTTCAAAGCAAAAACCATAGAGCTACAGGCTCTAAATCATGCGATGGATAGTTTTTTTTTCATGGGATCTCAATTGTAATAAGTGACGACCCTTTCATCCTGCATCAATACACCTCTTAAACCTTTCAAAGAAGCATGATATAAACCTTGTAAGGTAATTGCGGATTAGGGATAACCAATACAAGCGCTTTAGTTAACTTTTCTTTCAACTTTTGAAATGCAATCTCACACTTGTCATCTCATATAAAAGATTGATCTTTCTATGTCAACTTAGTCAAAAGAGAAGCAATGTGAGAAAACCCCAAGATAAACAGTTAGTAATACCTAACTAATCTCAAGAAATTGCATATCTCTGTGACTGAATTAACTCTCAAGCCATAATGGTACATGAAATGATTAATTTTAAATTAATCATACCTATAACCATTAAAATCGTCATTTATACAAATTAAACTTCCTAACCCAACACTTTCACTACCCTAACCTCACTTTCACATGGATCATTGTATGGATGATAACATATCCCTTGATTTCTCTAACTTGATTAGCTTAATAATTTAAATATTAGTATAATATTTTATGTAAGTTTTGTTTCCT
>NW_026556808.1:0-31118 GCF_029017545.1 Prosopis cineraria
ATAAAGACATGTCCAGCTTGTGAAACAAAAGGGAGAAATGTGGGAGGAAGAGCTCAAACATGGAAAAGAGCAAGGATTTATTAGGACAAGCTAAATTAGAATAAGAATGGTGTCTCTGACTTGTTACTTATCGGGTAAAAGTCATGTATTACCTTAACCTCTAATTCTACCCTATTTCTCTTAGTTTTAACTAGTAAGAAATTGAATTCGAGAGTTTTTAAGGAGTTGATTTCTTACCCTATAGTAATGAAAAGTTTTTTTAGAACTAAACTAGTATCTTATGACTGATTTGAATTAAAACGATAAAGCTTTAAAGCTTTAGGCAAGATTTGCCCCAATCTAGAGAGAGAGAGAGTAGTGAGAGAAAGTTATCAGAAAATGTTAAAGCTTGAAATGAGGGATAATTAATGGTAATGCGTGTAATTGAGAGTAAATTATGGAATTGATAGTGATTAAGAATTTAAATATGATAATTGACACTTTTGGTCAATAAGAGAATTGACTTTAAATGCCAATTCTATGTAGATTCTAGTATATGGTGCACAAATTACAAAGAGGCTTGAATAGGGTTGAAGTTACAAGGTTAACCCTTTCTATCGAACAGAAGGATTGAGATAACTATATATAATTTGTTGTGTTTATTAACTATTATGACTATGTAAAAGTAAACATAAATGAGAAAGTTGTTGTTTGAGTTTTATACATGGGATATTGTAAATAATTTTAGCATGAAAATCAATTTGTAAAAGGCTATTGATTTTGAGTTATACATATATGTGATGTGGTGAAATGTGAAGAAAAGTGGTGAAATTGTGAAAGAACATGATCATAGGGGGTGGGAGTTCACCCAGGATATGTACGGATGTATATGTGTGGAGATATGTGAGTGAAAAATCCAAATGGTTGGGCCGACACCATGAGACATCTAGTGTAGCACTATACGAGCTGGTACTATAGGAAATCTAGTATAGCATATTATGGGACTGTATCATGGGACATTCAGGCAATCTGGCAACTCCCTAATGCCCAAAATTGTATAGTTAGGAGTCAATGACGCCTCTATCATAAGTGTATGAGAGGGAAACCATAGTCAATTAGTGGGTTTAGATTACCTTTAGCTGGTGTTTCTACCATTAAAACTGTGCTCAGGTCAACGAGTAGTTGATCTAGGAGAGCCTATGGTTTCATGTTGGGGAGTATTAGAGGTTTGGTAGCTAGACGATTATGTTAGTATGTATTAGTGTGGAATTGTTTAAAAAGATGAATCACTTTATATTTTGATATATACATGATATTGTCTTAGTTTTTATTACTTTAGCACATTTATTTGTGATAATAGACATTTAAAATGACTATATTTGGTCATTGAAATTTCTATCTCACCCATGGTTATTTACATTTTTTTGCTTTGTTACTAGTGGTTCAAAGGGGAAAGACATTAGCTGAATTAAGATCTCTTGCTAAGCCTTAGTAAGGTTTTCATGTAATGAATTTGGTTGTTATAAGTCTTGTATATGTATAAGTTGCCATAGGATTTGTACATGTGTATAAAGATGTGATTGTGGTATGTTTTGTGATTTTGAGCTCCCTAGCCTCTTGTATATGTGTGAATGATGAAATAACTAGATGGGCTAGTAGACAGATGTAATTGCATGTGAATATGAGATATTTGGAGATTATATATGTGAATTGGCCTTGTATGGAATTAAAAAAATGAAAATGTGATTTTGGCCTAAAGAGTAAAATGGGTGATTTATAGGCCAAATATATGTATGCATGTCATATTGTGTATGTGTGTGACCAATTGGTATGCATTGTCCCATTGGACATGGTCAAGGCCCAAAAGTAGCCAATGACATTTGGTTTCAAATTGAGACACTTAAGTGGCAAAATTTTGATAAAAAATGATCAAAATGCACTTAGATATTCAATTTTTGATAGAGATATCAGATTGAGTTGAAACTAGTGTTTATTAGTTATATTTTGAAACAAGCTTTATATTGACATTTGAACCATCCCAATTGGACATCGTATGTAGAAATGGCACGTACTTGAATTTTGTATCTGAAACTGTCATTTGACAGCAAATTTAGGCATGTACACTGCAACACATGTAACCCACATGCTGTAATATCCTCCTCCTTTTATCCCACAACTAAAACCCAAATTTCAAGTAATTAGGAAATGAGAAGATTGTAATCATTAAATACAAAATTCTCATTGGTTAACAAAATGGGAACCCCAAGAATTATAAATTTAAAGTCAAATCAAGTCTTGCAAAGAGGCAAAACAAAGTTCACAAATACATAGAAGCAAGAGATTATCACATAAGTTGTTACATAGGTGCAAAAATCTAAAACAAGAAAAATTTTCAAAAAATAAAAGGAGTACGCTGTGGCTCATTGAACATGCTCCGCGGCATGTCTATCTTTGTGACACAACCCGTGGCTCGTGATGCCCATGTGCCGTGGCACAAATGCATGACCTTTGATAGTGAGTTCTGCTATCAATTTGACAGCTTTAAGCCAACTTTCGATACACCCCCAAATCTCTGTCCGACATCCGAATGATGTCAACTAGGAGTCTACGGAAAGCTCTCTTTGGGCTATAACTAATGGTATTGGTTTTCAGGCTCAAATTATTTTTAAAACAAGAATTGAATACCCTTTTAAAACCCACTCCTTTACCTCAACTTTTGCAAATTTCAAGTATCCTAACCCAAAATAAGGACCAATGGCCACCAACACTAAATGACCACATACAACTCTCAACAAAATTAACTTGTGCAAAGCACCAAAGCACAAGAAATATTTTTAGATCAAATTTTCACTACTCAACCCCTTAACTCAATATCATATGAAGGGGAGTTTACCATAATTTTCATCAAGTTTCTCAAATCATCACATAATATGCACTACCCTTACTTGCATTGGTATTTTGGCCCTATTAATATAACACATAATAACGACCTCTCTCCTAGGGCCCAAAATACCATTACAATTTACTTTTCTCTTAATGCAAGTAAGTAACAAAAAGAAAAATTCTAGTTGGCAATTGAAATTGTCATATACATAAATTACTCAAAATAAAGAGGCCTATTACAAATGGATCGGATCTTAAGCCTTGGGTTGTTTTTTCCTATTTACACTTCTTAAGCTATTTCCCTACTAATACATAACAATTAGTTTGACTAGCCTATACTAATACATAACAATTAGTTTAAATGCAAGTGGCAGTAAATATTATTACTTTAACCCATGAGCAATATTTAAAATAAGAATTCACAACTTAGCTAACATAATGGCATTCACTTGGAAAAACAATGTCTTTAGAATCTTTCATATAAATAGAATTGCTCACATAAATCATTGACAAGCCTAAGGGCAAAATTATTACTCAACTCAACATATCTACATTATGGACTTAATATGGACAACAAGTGCCTTTTCTCACTATATGCATGATCACACCTCCCTTATATCCTCCTTATTCCTCTAACACAAAATCGTGGGCTATACTTAATGGGATAGTCTATATTCCTTGACTTCCTAGCCTAAGGGGTACCCACTAACTTATGGATCATAGTCTCCCCCACATTTCTCACACCATGGGGTGTCATACCCCTAGACTAGCTTCCTCATTAAATCGGTGGATACTAGCTAGGTTTAAGTCCCTCGTTGAACCAGTGAGACAGACTCTCATTAAAACAAGTAGGACGATATATGGATAGAATCAATCTAGGCAATCCATCACACGGATGGGGCCTTACCACATGGATTTATTATCTATTCCGCTTCCAAGGCGAACTCCTACCTTTGTAGATCATGCAATGGGCATTCATGCGATAATTCACACATATACAATTCATAAAACTTCACATTATCACAATTCATAGAACTTTAAAACTAAACAAGTCGTTGAACTCCCAATTCACAATCATTGTCCTCACACATTTAGAATCATTGAACTTCCCTATTTTTATTACAACACCTCACACTTTTAAAATTATTGAACTTCTCTATTTTCAAACATCATTGAACTCCTTAAACAAGATTCATTTTGCTTCTCAATTTGTAGAAATCATTGCACTCCCAATGAATATTGGTACGAAAATCCACCACTATTGTTCTCTAGGAATTTTGCATCATAAGGCCTAACACTTACAAATTGATCTAGTAGATTTCTTTACAAATTAAGCCACACTTGCATTTCTTTTATTTTGCACATTTCAAATGGTAATTCATAAATCAATAAACTAATAGATACATAAGTATAAGATAAATTCTCCCAATTACCTCATACCTTTGAGAGGTCAAAGGTTTTACCCTCAACTATTCCCTCCCGAAGCTTCCAAGAAGCTTGAATAGTGCCAATGGTAATTACACTACAAGCATTTACCATGCAAAATATCAATATCTATTTTGAGCTATTTTTCACTAGCATTTTTATCATTTCTTAATACTCAAGATTTACTCTAAACTCATGTAGAATATCCATAAGTTTCTTAGCTTCCTTTAACTCTCATTTATAACATTAAGCTCTTAAATGGGCATTAATGAAGCTATATTATCCCCAACCACTAAATTGATGGGAATTTAGGACATTTAATGTCCTCCAACCATCTATCATCATAAAATCATAAATATCAAGTTTACTTAGCTCAATCTACCTCCATTAACTCTATTTAAGTTAATAGGTTCGGACTCATAACCTCTATGGACTAAAAATCACCAATAGAAATCAAACCCTAACCTTTACTATCAAGAAAATGGAAGAAGAGAGGATTTAAGTTAGGAAGCTTACCTTGGGTATTTATGAGCTCTAAATTACTTCCAACAATCAGTTTCTTCAAACCCTAGCTCAGCTTTTTCACCACTCCTCCTTTCTCTTTTATTTTCTCTTCATTTTCACTTCAGATTTGTGACTTAATACTGTAAAATTCTCACCATGAGCCATGGCGGACGCACAATATGCCACAGCACATGGCATAAAAAACTTCTTCTAGGTGTGTTGGTATGCATGCTCTGTAGTGGACCAACCCCACACCGTGCGCATGGCACACAACCATTCCCTTCAAAAATTCTTCCTTTTCTATCCTCAGGTAACCCAATTCTCCTTCAGACTCGGTTTTGGCATAGAAATCGAGATCAAACACACCCGTTAGGCCTTCTAGCCACACACCTCAAAAATTCACTTTACTAATCTATTTAAGCTTAATTATTCTAGATTTAAAATTGACGATGTTACAATTCTCCCTTCCTTTTAGAAATTTTGTCCCCAAAATTCATATAATAGCTCAAAACTTTCCTTAAAGGAATAAATGAGGGTATAGTTGTCTCATTCTCCCCTCAATCTCCCGTGTAGCATCTTTGAGAGTTATTCCTTTCTATATCACTTTAACTAAGTGATCTTATTCCTAAACTGCTTCTCTTTTACATTGTCTATTCTCTTAGGCTCGGTTCGATAAGTCAAGTTCTCCCAAAACTCAACATCTTCAAGTTCAATTATGTGAGATGGGTCAAGCTGATACTTCTTAACTGGGAGACATGAAACAAGTTGTGCACGCCCACGAGATGAGGTGGCAATGTAATCTAGTAAGTAAGTGTCCCAATCTGCTCTTGGATTTCAAAGGGACCAACAAAATGTGGAGTTAAATTCTTAGCTTGAATTGATCTCCCAATGCCTGTCATTGGTGTAACCTTTAAGAAAACATGGTCGCCCACCTCAAATGTAATGGTTTTCTTCGTTTGTCAGCATAACTTTTCCGTCGACTATAAGCCATCAAAAGCTTTTGGCAAATCACTTCTATTTTCTAAGTAGTCTGATCCACCAAATCAAGACCCAAAATGCTCCTCTCACTCAACTCGATCCAACAAAGTGGTGATTAACACTTTCTCCCATATAAAGCCTCATAAGGAGCCATCTGGACGCTCGAGTGAAAACTATTGTTATAAGCAAATTTTGTTAATGGTAAGTGTTTATCCTAGCTACCAGTCCACTTAATAGCACAAGCTTTAAGCATATTCTCTAGTATCTGATTCGTTCTCTCAGTTTGACCATCCGTCTGGGGATGGTAAGCAGTACTAAATTTCAATTTTTTTTGCCATAGCTTGATTTAAAGCTTTCCAAAAGTTCAACGTGAACAAGGATCATGATCTGATACTATATCCTTTGGGACTCTGTGTAATCTCACTATTTCTTGTAAGTACACCTCAGCAAACTTCTATATCAAATAATCCACTCTAATAGCCAGAAAGTGGGCTGACTTAGTCAGTCTATTGATAATGACCCAGATAGCATCATAGCCCGCTTGAGTATAGGGTAAACCCGTGATGAAATCTATCAAAATGCTACCCCACTTATACTCTGGAATTTCTAATGATTGTAACATACCAGGTGGTTTTTGCTGTTCCATTTTGACTTTCTGACAAGTTAAGTACTTTGACACATAATTGGTCACATAACGCTTCATACCATGCCACCACCAATACTTCCTCCTATCTTGGTACATCTTGGTAGCACTAAGGTGAATGGTAAACTTACTCTGGTGAGCTTATGATAGTATAGTATCTTTGATCTCCCTAATGTCAGGAACACAAACACGATCATGATACACCACGAAACCATCATCATTGAAACTAAACTCTGAAGTCCATTTCTCTTCAATATTCTTCTGGATTTCTAGTAGGTATGGGTCTTTCAATTGTGCTTCTTGCAATTCCTTCCAAAACGCATTAGTAATTATCATGGTATTCAAATTAAGCACAGCAAAAATAGGCATATTCTAACGTATACTAGAGAAATCCTCTAGTAATTTCTGTTCATGTATCATCATACAAGCCACGTGTACTGTCTTCCTACTCAATGCATCGGCGACTACATTGGCTTTACCTTGATGGTATTTTAGCTCAAAATTGTAATCTTTCAAAAATTCCATCCATCTCCACTATCTCATGTTCAACTCTTTCTGGTCAATTAGATATTTGAGACTCTTATGGTCACTAAATACTTCAAACTGTGAGCCATAAATATAATGTCTCTAAATCTTTAGAGCAAAAATAATAGCTGCTAACTCAAGGTCATGAGTAGGGTAATTTTCCTCATGTGGCCTCAATTGTCTAGACTGCATAGGCTATAACCTTATCATCTTGCAATAATACACATCCTAAACCTTTAAGTGAAGCATCGGTGTACACTATGAATGACTACTTTGGATCCAAAATTGTTAACACTAGTGCTGTAGTCAGCTTATCCTTCAGTGTCCAAAATGCTACTTCATACTTCTCAGTCCATACAAATGGCTGATCCTTCTTAGTCAACTGATGAACCTTTAGTTGCCTTGGGTTATCAAATTTTACTAGAATGTAGAAGTGAGTATTCTAGGTCATTTCCCTAGAGAGCAAAGCATACAAATCATTGTTCAAATGCTTACAAATTAATCTAAATTTTCAAGTGACTAAACTAACTCTATAATGCAACAATAAATGTTTGTAAAATTCTGTTTTAGTTGGAATGAAATGATGATGATTATGGTGAGCCCAAGTCAGATTTCCTAACATTAATCATTGATTTCCAGAATTATAACATCATAAACCTTCTTGATTAACCTAAAATGAGACACTTAGAAACCTCTAAGTGTGGTGCACCATTAGACTCAATGGACACTAATGAATCTAGGTCAAGTGAACTTAGAAATTAACACTATATTCAGCCTTGTTCTACACAAGTTTCAGACCAAAACTAGTGGAAGAAAAACAGCTTAAGTCAAATTCATATAACCAATATGGATCTAACTCAAGTCTACACAAGAACTTGAACAAGAATTAGCAAGAACTTATGAAATAACCCTAGAACATCAAGGTAAATCATAAATTCCAGAACTGAAAATAGCATGAAAATCTAAATTCAACATTCATATTCTCATCAAATCTGAATTAGAATCACAAAGTCTTCAACCAAAACAGGTTCAAAATTCGAAATCCTCAAAGAATCAAGACAAGAACATGAAATCAAGAAAATGAACAACAATTACAAATCTGGAAATCTCATAATGTCAAGTCATCTTTCTTGGAGCTCTAAATGATCAGCCTCTCATGCTCTTCCTCTTTGCTTGAATCAGACCTTGAGCTTGAGAAGCTTTCATGGATGAATGAAGATGAAGAAGTTGCAATCTGGAAATCTGGACAAGAGATGGACGAAAATGCAAGCTGGAATGGAGAAGAAAGTGGACAAAAATCTGAATAGAGAAGGAATGATGATCTGGACCAAGTGTTGATGATGGAAGATGAAGAAATGAAATCTGAAAAACGGATGAACAGTGCTGGACGAAAATGAATGAAGAAGAAGAGAGAGAAATATGGCTGAAGTGAGAGAGTGGGATCTGAATTATGAGGATCTCATCTGAAAATTCAGCTTATGTATGTGTGGAAAATGTGAGTGGTGATAAAACCAAAGTGGATGGTGATAAAAACAAGGAAGGTCCAGATCTGAAATGAGCTGGAAAAATGGACGAAAATAAGCTAAAATGGGAATAAAAATGAGGTGGAAAATGTGGCAAGGGACATGTGAACATGTGTGGGAAATGTGACTCCTCCTTAGGCTCCCAATCAGCTGCCACATGTCATCCAATTAGATCTGATCATGTCACACCTCCCATGCCCCTTTTTCACTTGATGATGTGTCCCTCAATGCTTTCCATGCTCCTTTGATTTTTTATTTAATTAATTCTCCCCAATTAAATCTGAATAATGGTGCTACATCATCCCTCAAATAATTCTGGAATTTGCGCCCAACAGCCCCTAAATTCTTCATCTTTATTTATTTGCTATCTCTTGAATTTCTCCAAGCATGTGGACTAGCCTTTGATCCTTGATTCCAAAATTGCCCTCACAAAATCTGAAAATAAAAACACAAGACTAAATAAATTCTAAACAAAAAGAAATAAAAAGGAAAAGAAGAGAATTAATGCCCAAGATCTCAATTTAGGATATGAAAGTGTCAAAACAATCATCAAATAGCACTACTAGGGTTCATAAAGTCAATCTAGAAATGACAACTCAAAACCAGAAATTAAACCCTATTATGCACAATTTGATGCCAAAAACCAAGTGTTTTAACATGTAAAATATGAGATAGATCAATTCCCCCACACTTGGATTTTGCTCTCCGGGCAAAACTCTCTCAAAACCTAGACAAGTAAACAACACAAAAATACAAGCTCTCAAGAGTAAATCCTATTTTCAAAGTCAATGCACTATCACAAGAACCAAACCAATGTTGCAATCTTTAGAGAAAACCTTAATACATCACAAGTAAACCATTTGCAAGAATGTAATCTCAAAGAGAAACCTCATCGGATTAGTGTTTCACTCTAGCACTCGGTGTATAAGGGTACAAATATCACTCAAGTTCCTTGGCAAGTCATCCTACCATAGGCTTGTAATCCCTCTATCTCTCCACTACTAAGATGCAAGGGTTCTCAAGAATCATATGGACTTTCAAAGGATGTAATGTGCTCAATGAATGGTACACTTAGATTTGCATGTGAAAGAGGTAGGGATTGGCTCAAGAAACTTATCTTGGCCACAATGTAGGTATGCTCAATATACAAGACTACTTAAAACCAAACCCAATAGATAACATAATAGGGATCATGGATGGAATGAATAATTGGCCAAGAATGAGATGAAATGATAGAGATAATAGAGATGAGATGTGAATCTATAAGTAGGAACAAGTGAATTAAATAACAAACCCAAGGAAGCTTGCTTATTCAAACTCTTTCTTTTGCTGTTTGTTTTTTTTTATTCATTTTTTTTTCTCTTTGTTTCTCAAGGCATAGCTTCCAATACTTGGGTACAACTCAAGAAATGTTCCTTAATCATAAGAATGGCAGGTATGGCCAATGTGAATGAGTAAAATAGATCCCACTAGATGTTATCTACTAGTTTAATTAAAAATAGTCAATGCACATTGAAACATACCAAATGAAAATACATGCAATCTATCCAAGATAGGGCAAGTGTTTAAAAATGACAAAAATAAAGAAAGGCTCTATTTGGCTAAGCAAGGGATAATCAAGTAATCAAGGGTTAGCTAAAAGGCCTTGGGCACTTTAATGATGGCCATAATCACTTTCCCTACAACCAATGCACAAGTGTAGCCTCAAGTAAGAGAGAAAACAAGTTCTAGAGGATTAACAAAACCAAGGAACATAGAACTCTCAATGGTTGAAGGCCCCTTCCATATGGTTCATTCTTGCCTCTCTTAATCAATTACACTCAACCAAATGGTTTATTGCTTCAAAACAGATTTAAGCTAAAGAAAGCAACATCTCAAAAGTTCAAACTTCAAATGCAAAAACTAAGATCATCTTCAAAACTCAAGATTGCTCACAAAACAAAAGTTTTTTTTTTCAAAAACACACTTTCCCCCACACTTAAACAATGCATTGTCCCTAATGCATGCAAAACACATAATGGGAAGAATTAAATCATTTCTGTACAGCATGTAAAAGTGTGGAAAAAGGTCAATTTTTTTTTTCAAAAACACCACTAAACAGCAAGGAAATAAAGGAAAACAAAGAAAAACAAAAAAAGCTAACATAACTAACTAAGGAAAAGGAATTTGTTGTTTCTTTTTTTTTTGTTTTTCTAAACCTAATGAATCAGGTTGCATCTCCCCCCACACTTGAACTCAAAATGACATTCACAAACACAAACACAAGCAAAGAATGGTGTACCACATGTGTGCATATGTGACAGCAAGCATATCCCAATTAGTGCTCCACTTGTGTGCTTTGTGAATCAATCAAATCAATCAAAAAGAAATAAGAAGGAGAGATACAACCTTTGAAGACTCATGGAGGATCTTTGAATCTCATTTCAGCAAGCAATGTGGAAGATTCACCCTCATGAAATTTCTTGCACAAGTGGCCATTTGCCTTGAATGTTAAGCCACTTTGAGGATCTTTGAGGGTGAGAGTGCCATAGTCAAAAATTTCCTCCACAATGTAAGGACCCTCCCATTTGGATTGAAGTTTGCCACCAATGAGCTTGAGCCTTGTCTTGAACTTAAGCACTTTATCTCCCACTTGAAATTGCTTCCTCAAAATACATTTATCATGAATGAATTTTGCTCTTTCCTTGTACAATTTAGAGCTCTCATATGCTTCCAATCTCAACTCCTCCAATTCTTGAAGTTGGAGCTTCCTAGAGGCAGCTACACCCTCCTCACCAAATGCACAAGCCTTCACAGCCCAATAGGCTTTGTGCTCAATCTCCACCGGGAGGTGACATTGCTTACCATAGACCAACCTAAATGGAGACATCCCAATGGGTGTCTTGAAGGCGGTCCGGTATGCCCAAAGAGCCTCCTCAAGTCTTGAGCTCCAATCCTTCCTATTCGGTCTCACTATCTTTTGGAGGATAGACTTGATCTCCTTGTTCGAACACTCAGCCAACCCATTTGTTTGAGGATGATATGGGGTTGCCACCTTGTGTAGAACACCATATTTTTGAAGCAAAGAGGAGATAGTCTTGTTGCAAAAGTGTGTCCCTTGGTCTGTGATGATTGCTCTTGGGATGCCAAACCTATAAAACACATGAGACAAAAGAAACTTCGCCACAACTTTGGCATCATTAGTTCTAGTGGGGATAGCCTCAACCCACCTAGAAACAAAATCAACACAGAGCAATATATATTCACAACCATTGGAAGAGGGAAAAGGACCCATGAAATCCATACCCCAAACATCAAAGATCTCACAAAATATAATGGGCACCTGTGGCATTTCATGTCTCTTTCCCAAACTCCCAAAATGTTGACATGCATGACATGCTTTGCAAAATTGATGTGCATCTTTAAAAAGAGATGGCCAATATAAACCACAATCTAAGACCTTCTGCCCGGTCCTCCTAACCCCAAAATGACCACCACATGCATAAGTATGACACATCCTCAACACATCATCAATCTCAACATCAGGAACACATCTCCTAATGACACCATCACTACACAATCTCCAAAGAGTAGGTGAATCCCAAACATAGTATCTACTTTCCCTAGCAAGCTTCTCCCTAGCATGTCTAGTAATCCCATTTGGAAACACATTATGCACCAACAAATTGACCAAATCAGAATACCAAACAACATCATGGGAAGAAATAGCACATAATGACTCATCCCTAAACTCATCACAAGGGAAATCAAAAGAGGAATTCACCATAATGGAGTCATAAGGCAATCGACTCAAGTGATCCGCCACATGATTTGTTGCTCCACTCCTATCAATGATCTCCAAATTGAACTCTTGAAGTAGAAGCATCCATCTAAGCAAACGTGGCTTGGTGTCCTTCTTCTTTAAAAGGTACTTCAAGGCCGCATGATCTGTAAAACAAACAACCTTGGAATGCAACAAGTAAGATCTAAACTTGTCAAGAGCAAACACTAATGCATACAATTCTTTCTCGGTTGTAGTGTAATTGCATTGTGCTTTGTCTAAAGTCCTAGATGCATATGCAATAACATAAGGTAGCTTGTTTTCCCTTTGTCCCAACATAGCCCCAACAGCAAAATTAGAGGCATCACATGAAATCTCAAATGGAATCAACCAATTAGGACTCCTCAAAATAGGAGGGGAAACAAGCTTAGCCTTCAAAGCATCAAATGCATCTCTACAACTTGGAGAGAACTCAAATTTGACATCTTTTTGAAGTAATTGAGACAAGGGATGTGCAATCTTTGAAAAATCTTTAATAAATCTTCTATAAAAACCCACATGGCCAAGGAAAGATCTCAAGTCCTTGACATTAGTTGGATAGGGCAAAGATGAAATCACTTCAATTTTGGCCCTATCCACCTCAATGCCACGGCTTGAAACCAAGTGGCCCAAGACAATCCCTTCCTCAACCATAAAATGGCACTTCTCAAAGTTCAAAACCAAGTTCTTCTCCACACATCTAGCAAGGACTTTATCAAGATTTCTCAAGCAAGAAGAATAAGAATCCCCATGAATTGTGAAATCATCCATGAACACTTCCATGCAATTTTCAATAAAATCACTAAAAATACCAAACATGCATCTTTGGAAAGTCCCTGGAGCATTACACAATCCAAAAGGCATTCTTCTATATGCAAAGGTACCAAATGGGCAAGTGAAAGTGGTTTTGTGTTGATCAACCGGATCAATGCAAATCTGAAAATAACCACTATATCCATCAAGGAAGCAATAATGAGATTTCCCCCCTAATCTTTCTAACATTTGATCAATAAATGGGAGAGGGAAATGGTCTTTCTTGGTTGCCTCATTCAACCTCCTATAATCAATGCATACCCTCCAACTATTTTGTACCCTAGTAGGAATCAATTCATCATGTTCATTCTTTACCACAGTAATTCCACTCTTCTTGGGCACAACTTGCACCGGAGACACCCATTCACTATCACTAATAGGGTAGATTATACCTGCACTCAAGAGTTTGGTGACCTCCTTCTTTACCACATCAAGTATGAGAGGATTCAACCTCCTTTGTGGCTGCCTTATTGCCTTAGCATTTTCCTCCAACATGATCCTATGTGTGCAAGTTTGAGGGCTAATTCCAGGAATGTCTCCAAGTGTCCACCCAATGGCTTCAATGTTCTTCCTCACTACATCACACAACAAAGACTCTTCCATAGTGAAGAAGAAAAAATAATAGGAAGTTGATTACCATTTTTTAAGTAAGAATACTTAAGATGTGAAGGAAGTGGCTTCAACTCCAGATTGGGTGGCTCAATGATGCTTGGAGGAATCTTTTGCACTTGAATTTGTCTTGCTAGATCCATGTCTTCCTCTTTAAGTGGCATGTACAAGCTTCCAACAGCTGCTATATGCAAAATTTCGTCCAAATTGACTTGCTTTGTTCCAACTTTGTGCCTCACGTCCAGATCTGGTTGGCTTGCTCTAAATTAATTCCCATTTTGGTCAGATCTGATTCTGGACTTTCAGCACCAATTTGCACGCCCCTTGGATCATTAACAGCCCCAAAATCACTTTGTTCATGCTTTTCAAGTGTCCCTAAACCTGAAACATCACAAGTAGAACACTCCTCCAACCTTGGAGAATGATTAGGCACAAAAGGATTAAAGCTGTCAAAAATTCCAGAATTAAATTCACTAGAAGAAATCAAATGATGTGATGAAATATGACATGTGGAAGATGAACTAGGGCCATCATTAGATGCAATTTCACTCTCATCACTTGATTCAATCACTAAATCAACAGAATTTCCAGAATTGATACTCAAATCATCAAACTCATCTAATGCAAGCAAATCACTCAAGGAAGCATATGTTTGGTCATGTGAAGAACTAGACAACACAAGTGCTTCAAATGGAGTGCAAGTAGATGAGTGAGGCATGTCAAGTGTGCTGCCATTCAAATGCTCATGCTCAAGTGAATGCAATTCATCTTGATTTTTCAAATTAGACAAAATTAACACTATATTATTGCAATTCACACAAATAGAGTCATGAGTGCATGAACAAGTGAAACTAGGCAAAGATGCAACATCATCCAAGCTAGGAGGCATAGAAACCTCATCAATGATTCCATCAAGTGTATCATCAATGCAATCCACAAAATGAAGGCTATAATCAACATAAGAGTTTTTCAAGCTATCAAATATGTTAAATTCAATCTTGCTGTCCAAAAACTCCATGGTAAGTTTACCTTCCTTCATGTTCAATATAGTACTTGATGTCATCATAAAAGGTCTCCCAAGAATGAGTGTGCCTTGGCCTCCTTCTTGCATATCCAACACATAAAAATCTGCTGGAAAAACCAAGTCCTTAACCTTCACTAAGATGTCTTCCAAGAATCCCTTAGGCTTCCTAGTGCTCCGGTCGGCTAGTTGCAAGATGACACTACAATCTTGAAGACCACCAAGATTAAGTGAAG
The DNA here is from genome assembly GCF_029017545.1 of Prosopis cineraria. NCBI lineage: Eukaryota > Viridiplantae > Streptophyta > Magnoliopsida > Fabales > Fabaceae > Prosopis > Prosopis cineraria. The sequence continues at coordinate 14,939 of NW_026556808.1, forward strand.
AATAAATGTGAGTGGGCATCACATTGATGGCTGCCCCTAGGTCAATCAAGGCTTCTTGAACAAACACATTCCCTATTTGACAAGGAATGGTACATGCCCCTGGATCTCTACACTTTAGAGGGAGTTGTGGCTTGAAGATAGCACTAATATTAGGACTCATTTGAACTGTAGCCAATGGTTTGAATCCCCTTTTATTAGTGCACAACTCCTTCAAAAACTTTGCACACTTAGGCATGCTTTTTATCATCTCAAGAAGTGGTATGTTCACTTCCACCTTCTTCAACATATCAAACACATCATGCCTATCTTCTTCTTGCCCTTTCTTAGCAAATCTAGTCAAGGCCTTAGGGAATGGCATATCCCTTGGAATAGGGTCCCCAATTTGATATTCTTTTGGAGGCTCTCTTCTTCCCAACACCTCTTTCTCCTTAGGCTTGCTTGAATCATTCTCATTTGCCTTAGAAGATGGATGAACCGTGGCTGTTCCAGCACTGTCTTGGCCTTGATTTGAGCTCAATTTCACCTCTTTTTCTTGAGCATTCAGGGCTGATCTTGCCCCATTTGCATCCTCAACTACAATTCTTCAATAGAGTCATCCTCATCATCAATCACTTGAGGACTTAGAGAAGTAGGAGGCGTGTTCTTGAGGCTATGTGAGGCACTTGGATGCACATTTAGCTTGCTGTCACAGCAAGTGGAATCACGTGGATCAGCAAGAAAAAGTGATCTTCCTTCACAAATTTGAGAATTCCTTGAAATAACCTCATTAGGCTTGCTGCCACTATGGTTTGAGGCATTTGGAATGGCTTCAAGAATTCTTCCACTCCTCAACTCAATTGCACTAAGGCTCTTTGGATTGATGACAGGTTGAGTTGGGAGCTTTCCACTTCCTTGAGCTTGGCTAATGCTATTTGAATTTCCAAATTGTTGCACCACCAAATCAGTGCTTTGTTGCTTTGATTCAAGATTGTCTAGCCTCTTAAGCATCATGTCCATTTTCGATTCTGCCCTAGACACATGAGAATCAAACTTTTGGCCCATAGAAAACATAGCATCACCCATCCTCTCAAGGTAGGAATACATTTGTTTATCACCTCCACCATCTTGAATAGGGATCACTTGAGAATTCTTGGCTTGCACAACCTCTTGATTACCCTTGTAGCTGAAGTTAGGGTGCTGCCTCCAACTTGGGTTATATGTGCTCCCATAGTTAGCCTCAAAATTGTTCCTTGCCCCTTGATTATGTTGATAATTGTAGGGCCTTTGTTGTTGATACACAGCCCCAACATCTTGAGCATGCATGCAATTAGAGGTGATATGCATTGTTGAATTGCATATACCACAAATAGGAGCCACTAGAGCATTGGACATAGAAGAAATTTGAGCTTGTGGAGGATTGGAGATAGACATCTTGAGAAAATCCAATTGAGAGTAGATATCCTCCAATTGGGAATTAGCAATAGAAGATTGGCCCACTTGGTGAACACCCCTTGCATCTCTTGAGCTATATTGTTGGTTATTATTTGCAAGCTTTTCCAACAAGGTCCATGCATCATCCGGTGGAAGATCTAATAGAGAGCCATTTGCAGCAGCATCTATGGTCTCTCTATCATGAATTTGCAACCCCACATGGAAATAATCAATGAGGAACTCCTTGCCCACATTTAGGTATGGACACTTTGCAAGCAACTCAAGAAACCTCATCCAATACTCATAAAGAGATTCTTGAGGGTGTTGTTGAATCCCCATGATTTGCTTCCTTAGTTGAGAATACTTGGTTGCTGGAAAATATTATTCAAGGAAGCAATTTCGCATCTCCACCCAAGAATTGATGGTCCTTGTGGCAAGAGTATTGAACCATGTGATTGCTTTGTCCTCAAGAGTAAAATAGAAGACCTTGAGCATCAAATTCTCCAAGTTTGCTGTGGGAGGCTTCATGGTTGAACAAACCCTCTCAAGTATTTGAACAAATCCTCACCTGCAAGGCCATGGAATTTTGGCAAAGCATTAATCAATGAAGGTTTGATTTCATACTCATTTTGTTCTTGTAAATTCAAAAACAAACCACTAGGTCTAAATGTATCAGTGGGTGCTACCATCTCTCTAATACTCCTCCTAGCAGGTATTTCATGTTCATTACCATGCAATCTATCAGCCATACTGTCCAAAATCACAGAATTATCAACTATGGTGTTTGGAAGAGAAGAAGATGCTAAGAACTCTAAGTATTGATCTCTAAATTCAATATAATTTTCACCAAGTTCTTTGCAAGTCCTACAAGACATATAAAGCTCAGAACACCACAGAAATAGCACTGGACCAAAGAAAAATCAAAAATTCGAAAGTAGGCAAAAATTCTGAAAACTGGCAGAATTGAAACACACTGGGCAGTATTTTTGTAAAAAAATTCGAATGTGAAAAAGACAATATTAGAAAAAAATCAAAACTTAAAATTTAAAGCTAAAACACTAAATTAAATGCAATAATTTTTATAAAAAGAATTTCCAAATAGGGAAAAGATATGCTCATCCAAAATTAGCCCTGTCTGTCTGGAGTGTCACTGGGAGTCAGCAGTGGACCCTATGTGCTTGTTTAGTGCACAAGTCTCTGGTCCCGAATCAAATTGAGCTGAAATTTTTACCTGAAACTTTCAACACACAGAAGGTTATACAGTCCAATTTTCAAGGAAAAATTCGTAGTCAATTCTTCCCAGTATTTTTCGAATTAGGGTCTGCAGCACTGGAATTTCCAGTGAACCCTATTTTAGTCAAGCAAAAAGTCAACCAACTTAATGGCCGAATTAGCAACTATGTTCAACAGAAAAAATGTTTCTAAGATAACCAGGAACACAATGAAATAAGAATCAGCTCAAAATGATATGTCTAGCGAAAATTATACCTGTCCAAATTTCGTGCAAAATTTCTGGGCAGAACAAATTCTCAGAGCTTGCTGGCACTTGAGCTAACCTTGACAGATTTGGCTTGCACGTCCAGAATCAATATTATGGTGACTATATCCAGTAGCAAACAGACCAAACAAGAGATCAAATGCTTAGAAAACACAAGTCAGCCACCACAATACAAATTCCAGAATTAAGCCAAAATGCAAAGCAAATTAAAACAGCAATTGAAACCACAATTAGTATGGCTAGTTGCTCCCCAGCAACGGCGCCAATTGATGAACCCTTTAGTCACCTTGGGTTATCAAATTTTACTAGAATGTAGAAGTGAGTATTCTAGGTCATTTCCCTAGAGAGCAAAGCATACAAATCATTGTTCAAATGCTTACAAATTAATCTGAATTTTCAAGTGACTAAACTAACTCTATAATGCAACAATAAATGTTTGTAAAATTCTGTTTTAGTTGGAATGAAATGAATGATGATTATGGTGAGCCCAAGTCAGATTTCCTAACATTAATTTGCATGGCAGAAAAAAATGTAGGTATCTCAAGATTCACTATGAAGGTAGTATCCTCAGAGACTGCAAGAGTCGCATTACATACCAGTAGAGAAACTATGTTCTTTTCATAGTCTAGTATCGCTCCGTTAGCCGACAAAAAATTCATCCCAACAATTACATCAATCCTCAACATGGGCAAACAAACCAAATCAATCAGTGTAATTCTATTACCACATTTCATTTCAACTTTCAAACATGCACGACTGGCTTTCACAGAAGCTCCAGCCGGTTTAGAAACATTCATCAACACAGGCAATTTAATCACAAGCAACTTTAACTTTTCTACACACTCATTTGAAATAAAAGAGTGAGTAGCACCCAAATTAAATAAAAGCAGGGATCTCAGTATCATGGAGAGAAATAGTACCTCTGATAAGCTTTGAAGAAGCTTCAGCTTCTTCCTTGGACAAGGCAAAGACATGACCAGGAATAGCAGACCTTTGGTCATGTGTACTAGCATGCTCAGGGCAATATCACGCTACATAGCCCACCTTATTGCATTTGAAGCATGTCCAACACTCCCCCTTGTGATACTTCCTACACTTGTTGCATTATGGAGCTCTCATAGGTTCAGTAATAGTAGGGGCAGAGTCCTGTCTCGAAGTCTAGTTCTGACCTCTCATACCTCTGGGTGCATTGTTCTTAGACTATCCCCCTTGGATTGAGATCCCTTTTAAAAATGATTTCTAGCACCCCCGGTACTAAACCCTAAGAATGATCCCAAACCAAAACTGGTCTTCTTGCTCACACCACCAGTGGGACCCATAAATGAAGAAAAATGACCCTAACAATCTCTCTTCTTATCATCTACTAATTTGCTTCTTCTAGTAATGGCCCAAAACTTATTGCACATCACTTTAAAGGAAGTGATCTCAAAGGTTGCCAATTGCTTAGTATACTAAGGCCGCATCTTGTCTAAGAACTGCTCGGCCTTCCACTTGTCATCATCATGATGTCTCAGATAGGTCGAATACTTTGACAATTTATTGAACTTGGCCGTGAACTCCTCCTCATTCATATTACCTTACTGTAAGTGATGAAACTCAAATTCCTTCTCTGCTTGAAGGGTAGATGGGAAATAAAGAGTGCAAAATCTCCTCTTGAATTTCTTCCATGTAAGTAAGGAGCCATTAGCTGGCCTTGCACTCTCCCATCATTGTTTGGTGGCATCCTCTAGCATGAAAGTAGCTAAGAGTACCCGTTGCTCTATGGTGCAGATCATCACAGAGAATATGGTCTACAACAAGTCTATTCACTTCTCACCAGCTCTATCCTCCATGAAACTGCTAAAGTGAGGAGGATTTAACCTCGTGAATCTCTTGAGTGCATAGTTAATAGAACCCTCATGTTCCTTCTCAATTAGCCTCATAGAACACATTAGCCTCTTCGGTGCACTCTCCTCATAGTACTCCTCATCTTCGTGCCCTTGTACCTCTTCTAGCATCTCAACTCTTTTCTTCTTCTTAGGGTCACCTCCTGTTTTCTCAACCGTACCACTACATCCTTCTTCAGGCTTCTGCTCAAGAATCTTATATGGTCATCCAATCTTTTCTCAATTCTCTCTATTATTGCTTTTAACTCGAGCAACATGTTATCACTACCCATGGAGCGTACCGGTTGTTCTTGGTTTCATCCCATTTCTACTTGTTCTTCTTCAATTGGGACCACCACTTCTACTAAAACTTCTCTCTCTTGTCTCAATAGATTTACTAGAATATTTTAGGCTATCTCATAAAAGGAAAGGATCAGTGCTAGCTTAAGAGAGAAAAACAATATGTGTATAATGACAGTTGCCAACTCTATATGCAATACACAAATAAGCATGATTACACAACATAATCTACAGATCATTACTCATAACAAGAAAACTGATACCAAATTGTAATATCCTCCTCCTTTTATCCCACAATTAAAACCCAAATCTCAAGTAATTAGGGAAATGAGATAATAGTAATCATTAAATATAAAATTCTCATTAGTTAACAAAATGAGGACCCCAAGAATTATAAATTTAAAGTCAAATCAAGTCTTGCAAAGAGACAAAACAAAGTTTGCAAATACACGAAAGCAAGGGATTATCATATAAGTGGTTATATAGGTGTAAAAATCTGGAACAAGAAAAATTTTTTTTAAAAAAATAAAAGGCATGTGCCGTGGCTCATGACGTCATGCGCCATGGCACAAATGCACAAACTTTAACAGTAAGTTCTACTGTCAATTTAACAACTTGATGGCCAAATTCTGATGCGCCCCAAATCTTCATTCGACGTCTGAGTGATGTGAACTAGGAGTCTACGAAAAGCTCTTTTTAGGCTGTAACTAATGGCAGTAGTCTCAGGCTTAAATTATTTTTAAAACAAGAATTAGACACTCTTTTCAAAACTTACTCCTTTACCTCAACTTTTGCAAATTTCTAGTGTCCTAACCCAAAATTAAGGACTAATGGCCACCGACACCAAATGAACACATACAACTCAATAAAATTAACTCACGCAAAGCACCAAAACACAAGAAGTATTTTGAGATCAAATTTTCACTACTCAACCCCTTAACTCAAAATCATAGGAAGGGGGAGTTTACCATAATTTTAATCAAGATTTCCCAAATCATTACATTATATGCATTACCCTCACTTGCATTAGTATTTTGGCCCTATCAACATAACACATAATAATTATCTCTCTCCCTAGGGCCCAAAATACCATTATAATTTACTTTTCTGTTAATGTAAGTAAGTAACAAAAAGGAAAATCCTAGTTGACAATCGAAATTATCATACACATAAATTACCTAAAATAAAAAGGCCTATTACAAATGGATCATGATCTTAAGCCTCAGGTTGTTTTCCTCTATCCACAGTTCTTGGGCTATTCCCCAAAATATTGAAGATAACGGGGTGAGTACAATTACTCAGTAACCAAGGTACGACTAGCCCATACTAATGCATAACAATTAGTTTAAATGTAATGGCAATAAATATTATTACTTTAACCCATGAGCAACAGTTGAAATAAGAATTCACAACTTAGCTAACATAATGGCATTCACTTGAAAAAACAATGCCTTTAGCATCTTTCATATAAATAGAATTGCTCACACAAATCATTGACAAGCCTAAGGGCAAAAAGTATTACTCAACTCAAGATATCCACATTATGGATTTAATATAGCCAATATGTGCCTTTTCTTACTATATGCATGATCTTACCTCCCTTATATCCTCCTTATTCCTCTGACATGAAAGCATGGGCTATAACTCAATGAGATAGTCTATATTCCTTGACTTCCCTAGCCTAAACAATTGTGAGAGGATTACCTAGCTAAGGTGTACCCAACTCACTTATAGATCATGGTTTCCCCCATTTCTCACACCATGGGGTGTCATACACCCTAGACTAGCTTCCTCATTGAACCGGTAGATAGCTAGCTAGGTTTGAGTCCCTCGTTAAACCAGTGGGATATTCCCTCATGTGGTAAGGCCCTATCCATCACATAGATTGGGGCCTTACCACATGGATTTATGATCTACTCCGTGTCCTAAATGAACTCCTACCTTGTAGATCATGTAATGGGAATTCATGCGATTATTTACACATATACAATTCATAAAACTTCACATTATCACATTTTATGGAACTTTAAAACTAAACAAGTCGTTGAACTCCCAATTCACAATTGTTGTACCTTACACATTCAGAATCATTAAACTTTCTTATTTTCATTGTACCTCATACTTTTAAAATCATTAAACTTCCTTATTTTAAAATATCATTGAACTCCTTAAATAAAGATTCATTTTACTTCTCAATTTGTAGAAATTATTGCACTCCCAATAAACATTGATATGAAAATCCACTGATATGCCTAACACTTACAAATTGACCTAGTGGATTTCTTAATAAATTAAGCCATGCTTATATTTTTTTTATTTTACACATTTTAAATGATAATTCATAAATCAAGAAACTTATAGACACACAAGGACAAGATAGAATTTCCCCGGTTACCTTAAATCTTTGAGAGGTTCAAGGTTTCACCTCTCAACTATTCGCTCCCAAAGCTTCCAAGAATCTTGAATGGTGTCAATAGTAGTTACACTACAATATCTATTTTGAGTTATTTTTCACTAGCATTTTCATCATTTCTTAATATTCAAGCTTTACTCTAAACTCATGTAGAAGTATCCATAAAGTTTCTTAACTTCCTTTAACTCTCATTTATAACATTAAGCTCTTAAATAGGCATTAATGAAGCCAAATTATCCCTAACCACTAAATTTATTAGAATTTTAAACATTTAATGTCCTCCAACCACCAATCATCATAAAATCATAAATATCAAGATTACTTAGCTTAATCTACCCCTATTAACTCTATTTAAGTTAATAGGTTCAGACTCATAACCTCTATAGGCTGAAAATCACCATTAGAAATCAAACCCCAACCTCTACCATCAAGAAAATGGAAGAAGAGAGGAAGATAGTAGCTAGGAAGCTTACCTTGGGTGTTTATAAGCTCCAAATTACTCCTAAAAATCAGTTTCTTCAAACTCTAGCTTCACATTTTTGCCAATCCTTCTTTCTCTTTTGTTTGCTCTTCATTTTCACTTTAGATTCGCGATTAATACTGCAAAATTCTAGCCATACGTCATGGCAAACGCACAATGTGTTGTGGCACATAGCACAAAGAGCTTCTTCTAGGCGTGTTGGCATGCATGCCCCGCGACGGACTAACCCCATGCAGCGACGCATGGCACAGAACTACTCCTTTCTGAAATTCTTCCTCTTCTATCCTCAGGTGACTCAATTCTCCTTTGGACCTGCGTTTGGCATAGACATCAAAATCAAACACGCCCATTAGGCCTCTTTGGCCACACACCTCAAAGATTCACTTTACTAATCTATTTAAGCTAAATTAATTTGGATTTAAAATTGAGGATATGACAAATGACATGGCGGACGATACAGAGTGAGTGATTGTAGCCTCTGTGCCACTTGCCATGATGCATGTGGCATAAGCCGTGATGTCCAGTGTTAGATTTCACTTAATTTTTGCTGTAATACACATGTTTTTCTTAAACTAAAATGTACCCTTAGAGATTTTTTCTTCTATATGTATAGAGTTTCATATTTGAGTAAGTTATGGAATGTTTTCTATAATCTTTATTGGGATCCTAATATTTTCAAATATTTTAACTTAAATGATTTTGGAGTGATTAGAAATTTTGTATTGGAGCATATGGCAATGTCAATGAGGGCATTACATTATTAGTTGGTATCAGTTTCTTGAGATTCAAAATTTGGTCTTTCTTCTTATTTGTGCATTTATCCTAGACTTTGGCAACTTATATATTATTCATTACACTTATTCTTTCCCTTTTGCTTAACCTTTATGTTACTTTTGTAATTAGGAGGGGAGAAATGAGAAGAAGAGGTATTCAAGCTACACGTAGCACTCAAGTATCTTGGCATCCAATTGAGGATGAACCTATGCCTGAGGTTTAATCCAATGTACCTCAACAGGCCGATAGAAGAGATGGCTTGTTAGAAGAGTTGAGAGATATGATGATCAATATCTGGAAAATAGTTAGAGACCATGATGTGTTATTACAGGGTAGAGATCAAGCAAAGGAAAGAGAAGCTCAAGAGAGGCTAATATCAGAAGAAGTTCATAGTAGACTTGAGTCACCTCAAGCTTAAAGTAGTAGACAGACTATAGGAGTTGCTATAGATTCATCTATTGACCAAGTTTGAAAGACATATGTGAGGTTCAGTCCACCTACATTCGACAGAAGTATGAGAGAAGGAGAAGTCGAGCAATAGATAGAATGCCTTGAGACAATATTTAAGGTGGTGACCTGTACTTCAGAGTAGAGAGTAACCTTAGCTACGATCTAGTTGGTCAGAGTAGCTAAGAGATGGTAGGATTTCGTGAGGCCGACTAGTGGTGTGAGGTATTCTTGGGAAATATTCAAGAGGTTGTTCTTTGTCATATCTCAAAATTTCCATAACTTGAATATAAGCATGTATTAAGGGTTTATGGGGCCAAAGTAGGGAAAAGAGAAAGATAAAATGAATAAAGAGGCTCTGTGAATGTTTAGTCATGATGAACAGCCAAATTCCAAAATCCAAAATTTAAGCTTTTATTTGAAAAATCCCAAATAAATAGCTAAAAGAGGAAATAAATTCTAAGAAAATTCATGGGACTACTTTAAGATAATGTGGGACTATGGAATAGACAGAAACCATTTTTGACTCCATTAGCTTTGAAAAAGTATTTCTTGAGTAAAGGTGGAAGTATGAGTAAATAAAAGGATTTGTCTATTTTACCATTATTTAAAGGGTGATGGTAATAAAAGAAGACCATTTGAGAAAGAGAAAAAGATTAGGAATATGCCAGGACACTGGTTAAAAATTGTTGAGATGGTTAAGGCACTGGAATCAGAGGAAAGGGAGTTATTTCAGTAGAATTTATACTGATAAAGAATGGAAGCTTCTATGAAATTCAATGGATAAGAGAGTGCCACTTGTCAACTCACCAATGGATAGGATTTTAACTTCTTGGACACTGCAGTGACTATTTTCATTTGAATTTTTCTAAATATGGAAAAGTTGTCTAGAAGGCTTGGGGAGTTGACACATAAACTCGTGTAATTTTCTAGATCTTAGGTGGCAAATAGATAACACATGGCCTATAAATAGAACATCATCCCCTCTCACTAGTGCAATTTTAGCATCCATATGGAACATCTTGCAAATTGGTTTCTTAAAGTTCCAAGGAAGAGGAAGGAAAGCTTTTGGGTGCACTTAAGCTTGGAGTGAGGTAGAAAGTTTTAATTAACTTTGATGTTATTGTGCATTATTGTTAGCATGTGAGTTGCCATAAATGTGTGATGCTATATGTTGCTACTCCTTGCTATGAGTTTTGCCTTGGCTATGCATGTTAGAGCTTATTGCTATGAGTTTTGCCTTGGCTATGCATGTTAAAGCTCCTTGCTATGAAGTTTACCTTGGCTATGCATGTTAGAGTGGCTTAAAGTATGTTATATAATAGCTCACAATAATGGCTTAAAGTTGAATGCTTAATGGTGCTCGTAACATAGCTGTTAATTGCCTCTTGTTATTGAGATTTCTATGAGTGAGAGAAATCTCACTCTATTTAAAATGCAAACCCTTTTAGGGGTTGAACCATCTGGAAGAAGGGAGAGTTGATTTGGGGCTTAGATTGTATTAATGTTTCCCTTTTGATCATTTTAGTATTGTAATGTAATGCTGGACTGTTGTAATGCTGTGAAGGCAGTATCCTTCAAATAAACTTTTGATGCAGCTATGAAACGATTTTAAACCTGGAATTTTGCATGATTATAGTACAAATAATAAGCCTTGATTCCATAGGTAAAAAGTTTAAATTGGCTATGTGTATGATTTATGGCGGATTTCCAAAATTAAGGTTGTAAATCTGGAAAACAGTTTTGTCACCATTTGCACCATAACTCTTACATACAGTCTCGAGATTTTCACGAAAGGATATGGTTCTTTAAAGTATTGTTCCTATAAATTATACTTAAAGAGCTTTCTATAGGCTTTGGAACCACTCAATTTTGATTTTTCTACATTTACTTATTAATTTTCAAAGTTGGTCAAAAATTCTGAATTTACCAAATGAACAGTAACCGCCAATTCAAGTTTTCAGATTTGATTTATTGGTTCATAAGCTACCATTTAAGGTCCTAATGATCATAAAATGGAGGTTAATAAGGTTTAGGGTTAAGGTATGACATTCTTCAACTATTACTTCTCAGCATCTTTTTGTACTGAAAAGGAGGAAGAGTTCTATGCGTTCAGGCAAGGGGACTTAGATGAAGAGGAATTCATAAATAAGTTTAATGACTTATCAGCCTATTCTACATATCTATAATACCACAATGACACCAAGTGGAAGGTAGAATGGTTTCAAGAAAAGATGCATCCAGAGTATAGGCATCAAATTGCTCTATTTGATATCACTAGTTATGAGGACATGTGCCATAAGTTGAGGACAGCTGTGAAGAGAGGCAGTGAAACAGAGGCTGAGAAGAAGAGGGAAAGTATGGGAAGATTTTCATCTTCTTTGGGTCTATCGGGCAGTATATCAAAGAAGCCTATGTATAGGTTGAGCAGTTCTGAAGCTTCTGGGAAGAGGAGTTTTGGTATAGTTTTTAGACTCGATCAGTTCAAGGAAGATCTATGCAGAGGAGTACTGGGGTTAGAATTGAGCCTCAACAACCTTCAAGGCAAGCCTCGAACATACCAACTCCTACCCTTAGTATTGAAAGGTCACCTTGGTGCAGTATCTGTGGTAGTTCCATGTGGGAAGATTTTGGTCCTGTTTCAAGTGTGGGAAGTCGGGCCATATCACCAAGTATTGCTCCAAAGGTGGAGTTGAAATGGCAGAGTAGCGAGCTATGGTTTTGGGATGAGTATTTGCTGTGATGCAAGAAGAGGCCAAAGCATCTTCGAACCTAATCAAAGGTATTATTTCTGTTTATGGTAATAGAATAAAAGCATTGTTTGATTCTGGAGTTACACATTCCTTCATTTTAAAAGAATGTATAAATAAGCTAAAGCTAGAGTTGAAAGAGTTACTTGTGTTGATTAAAGTAATGACACCTTCTAGGTCCTTAAGCATTACTAGCAAAGCGTGTCAAAAAATTGAGATTGTATTTAAGGATCGAGTATTTATGATCAATCTGACTTCATAAAAGTATGTTCAAATAAAAAGGTTAACGAAAGCATAAACATAAATCTCAATATTCAGGAAGGCATAATTTTTTTCTTGAAAAAGGGGCATGTGCCACGGTTCGCCCACCATGCGTCACAACATGTCGTATAGAGCTATGGGCACTTCTCTCTGTGCCATTTGCCACGGTGTGCCACACAATACGCTGTGGCACATATGATAGCAATTTGTGCTATCACATGACAGTTCATAGGGTGAACTTCTACCACATGCTAATTCCACATCCGATGTGATTCAAATGCCCATATGAAGCTTATAACATATTCTATCTAATTAGACAAGTTTAGAAATGATCCAATGGTCTAATCTAAAATTAGACACAAACTACTTTTTTTTTCAAAACTAGCACCTTAATTATTCAATTCTCATTCCTTATCCCATTAGACAACTCTAGGCCTTGAACTAAGTTCAAAAGTACCACATATACCTAATTAACACTTTAAATTGATATATCACATCATATACTCATTTTAACCTCTTAAATGCCACATTACACACTTGTGGGCTTACATGAGGCACAATATGTATCTACATACAGATATATACTTGTTCCACTTCAATCATCTGACTTCCACATATGGAGCTCAGCCTCACTATACAGTCAAGAATCATAGATATACTCAACTCATTCAAATGGGGCCAAGCCTAATCATTTAGGTCAAGTTCACACATATACATATAATTTCACAATCAATTCACACACACAATATATATATATATATATATTACAAGTTGAACAAGTTACATAATAATATATACTTGCTTGATTTGCATCTAAGCCTATCCATGTACCCACTACTGTGGTACCCTCAATGAGATGCAACATCATATATACAAGCAAGTTTTTAACTACAAATCATATACACATTCACATATTTATATTCACATACATTTATGCATCCTAGTTGGTAACTCAAACCTCTAACTATAACTTTATACATTCATTACACATAAGTGGTCATACTACTACCAATTAAGGCTACTATTTTCTTGCTTCCTTTCCCACCCATCTTGTGCTCTCTCCACTTGTATACAAAGAAAACAAAGTGAGACATACGTCTCAGTACCTTGGATAAACCCTAAATATCGATAGTATGTAAAATCATAAACTAGAGATAAAGTAGCACCATTTCAATAAAACAATATAGATATACATGCACATAATCTTATTCTCATTCATGCACTCCCATTTTCCCTAACGGAGTAAACTCTGTGCTTGAACCAGGACTTCAAGCCTTACATAAAACAAGGCCCACATTACAACTGTCTTAGTTTGGGAAACATCAATATGGATGGTCTCTGAGTCCCACCTAGCAATGCATTCTTAAAACATTTGGACTATTAGGACTTCCTAACCTTATATAGAGTAAGACCACGACCCCCACCATAGTGTAGGGTACACTCATGGATCATTCTCCTTGGTCCTTCTTGAAGGAGCAAGCTCTACATTTAAGACCTTTAGTATCTCCTAGGTCCTTCCTGGCAAAATAAACTCTATGCTCAAGACCTTCAAGACTTTCTAGCCTTGCATAGAGTAGGGCTACGACCCCATATCTAGTTTAGGGTATACTCACGAATGCAATGCACATGTCTATGCAAATGTCTCATCTCATACATCTCATGCATCACTCACACACCCACATATTCCTTTCACAATATTGCTACTTTATCAGTTCATAAATCACAATGCATAAAGTTATATAAAGTACTTGTAAACAAGTTCACAAATAAATAAGTATAAGGGTTATTGTAATTACTTTTTACCCTTATTACTAAGGGTTACTAATTATATTAAACTCCCAAGAGTGTAGATTCTCAAGAACAATGCCTTAAATGCTCAATCTACATGATGAAATGCCCCCTTAATTAGCTCTCAATACTTAACATAGGTATTACTTTAACTAAACCAAACACTTATACTCATAAAACAACTCAATTAACACTTCTTGAGTTCATATAATCCTTTCTCCACAGTCACCTTAGGCCACTCAAATGACCAAAACACCCTTCTAACTCATTTATTTCCTAGTTTTTCCTCTTTTTGACCTAATTCTTTAGGCTAATTTGAGCCTAAACTCTAAAGATTCAACCATTTAACTTTAGATTAGTCATAAAAGTTTAGTTTTACATTCGAAAGCCCTTTTTAAACCTTTCATTTAGATTTCAACACTTTAAAACTTTCTGATTCAATTTTGCTACCGATCAAACTTAAAGAAATTTGGGTAAAAATGTAGTAGAGGGTTGTACAATACTTACCTGACAAGTGACTGGTTGAAGCAAACTCCTGATAGCTAGATTATCCAAACCCTAGTAGATCCTATCTTCTTCAACTCTCCTTATGCATTTTCTTCACTTCTCCCTTTGGATTTCACAAAATGTTCATATCTACATTAAGTAAATTTTGTGCAATGCACTATAGAGCATGCAGCACCCCCTGCAACATGTGATACAGTGAGGTTCATCTCACTTATGCTCATGCATTTCATGTTGAATCATGATGCTACTACTCAACCCTTTCCTCATAACATTTAAACAATACAAAATATTAATCCAACATCCAAAACTATCATCAATCCACTGATTAGTAATTTTACCTCTAATTAAGAACTATTTTCCTAGATTGAATTTCAGGATGTTACATAAATTTTATTGGATCCAAAAAAGTTAGATATTAAAGATCATAGACTTTTCATCCTTTAAAATCAAATAATCAACATCATGATTAAGCACATTTGTGTATAAAATGATCATGATTTTAAACTAGCATTTTGAGTATGAAGGGGATTATAAAATCAGTTGAAAATAGTGAAACTCCCCATTTTGCATGTAATGCAAGAAGCTATAACATTTTCAATTTAATGCTCTAAAATGTTATTTTCAATAGCATGCAATTTCTCAAACTTTAATGAATGACTATGAAAACTTAGTTTGAGATGAAATCATATTTCAAGAAACATGCAAATTTTGTAAAGTTTTAAACTTGTGAGTTTTCCTTTAGTATGGCAAATATTCTAGCATTTATGCTTTAGAATCATAGCTCAAATTATGCAATTAGGGTGCAAAGAATGTTTAACTAATGTGATACCCTATGTGATCAATGACAATATGTGTAGAATATGAATTTATGCTTAAAATATGTCATTGATATGCATATGCAACCTATGTCATGAATTATCAATTTAACAAGTAAGAACCTATCCAAAATGATACAATACAATACTATATGAGTAAGGGATAGGAATTCTCATTGATTTGGCATAGTTGTCATTCTCCTTTTCTTGTAGTCATCTTCTTGGGTTTGTGTATTCAATGATGGATGACTTCAAGCTCCTTAACTTGATTGAGCTTTTCTTCTATACCTAGCATATCATGCTTACTATCAAATGGAATCACAAGCTTGCAAGAAAACATTAGTTCTATTCATATCCATTCAAGTAATTGGCAATTGAAATCGAGATATAAGTATTGATGCATATGAAAAATCTTGATGATATGAATCATGAAAATTATTTTTAAATCAAGTTTGCTTAAGCCAAGTTTTCATGAAATTGAACGTAATCAAGTTGGTTATGAACTTTCATGAATGAGCTGAGCTGAATTGAAAATGGTAAATCTTAATGATGTAAAATTATGATTGTTTCAAATCATGCATATGATTTTTAAAGGATACATTTTATGAAATCATGATTTTTCAATGCATGAGCATGAAACTGATTTTAGATTGTGCACTGAAAATGACAAGTCTAAGACATTTAACAAAATGTACACAATTCAGTTAGTCCATTTAGCAATTATAAAGATTGATTTGAAAATGATAAATATGGATTGCTAGAGGAACGCAACAAGGACTCTTATCCTAATATGAGTGTATCATAATGTATAGGATAAGGTAAGGAATTATATCACCAATTTTGCACATGTCCTCATGGGATTGCTTGATTT
>NW_026556809.1:0-31113 GCF_029017545.1 Prosopis cineraria
TCTCTCCCCCACTGAGAGGTGTCAAAAACACAATTCACTAACCACTTTAATGCATTGAGCCCACAAGACGAAAGGCAACACTGAGTACTGGTAGTGTGCCATAGAATATCACAGTCCACACTTCCCCATTGATGAACTTCCACCCAATATCATGCCTTTCACTCTTGTCTGGCTTTCCTAGTATTGGCCATTTCAACACTTTAAGGTAGTATAACAAATATCACTCCTCCCTTACAATTTCTTAGCCTCTCTATTGTGCCTAACCCAGTTACACTTCCTCAAGTGCAACTTCCATTCTCTATAATTACAATACATGCAAACAACCTCATTTCTATAAAAACATTTTGTTAAACAAATATAAAACATATATGTATTATTATTCAAGTAGCACCCCATAAGTCTTTAAAAATATAATTAATTGTATTTAATTATTTAAAATATGTAATGCATGATAGCTAGTAATATTTATTTAAAAATAGCTAAACAAAGTAATAAGAAATATAAATTTCCTTGTTACTTTAACCCTTTTATACACAAGGATTTCTTCTTCTTGTACAAAATGAAACTTGGCTTGTCCCTTAATTTTCAAACAAATTCCACCAACAATCCCTACAACACATAAGTGATCCACATCACTTATCATGACAAATATCATAAAGAAGACTATAACTCATACCACACAACTTAGGTCAATGAGTTATAATTCATCCTAATGGTCCATATATTAAACTAACCATTCACATAATACTATTTAACACTAAAAAAATCATATATTACCAATCATTAGGCCAATTTTCAAACTGTATAATTTTTAATCAACTAAAACCTTCACTTGGCATGACCAACTTTTACAATTAGTCATTATAATGAAAACCAAAGCTTTATTTAATTTTATTGGATTCAAATAGCACATTTATTAACCAAAATAAATAGGTTCAAACCATTGAAGAGTGAAATTCAATCTCTTGGAAATTGATTTTTGCCTTAAAACTAACTTCCTTTTTCATCTAACTACCACTCAAACTATTAAGATATATAGAGAGAAAGAGTTAACACTACATAGAAACTCAAAGCAACCTCCCAAGGACCCAAAGAAACTAAAGATTATAAGAACAAAGCCTTTAATTAAAATTCAAAATTTACTTCTTTTAAAAACTCAAGAAAACTAAAAGGGAAAGAAAAGGATTGAAGTAAGGAGGTTACTTACTGTGTAGCCAAGCTCACAATAGTCGTAAAACCTCCTGTATTTGAGCCCTTACTCCCTCTCTTCCTTTTCTCTTCTCCTCCTCTTCTCTCTTAGTCTTGTGCATTTTCTTGCTTCTTTGCCCTATGTTTTGTACATTTTTTTCCCTTTAAAAACTAAACAAAAATTTAAAAAAATTACAAGAAAAAGCCCAACATTTTTTATTATAGCATAAAGCTTCAACCAACTTTGATAAGTTTTCTCATAATTAAAAATAAAATAAAACTTAAATTTTTCTTGATGAAATTCAATCTCTGGATCTCTATCAAATTATTCTTAATTTTAATTTAATTATAAACATTTTATTTTAAAATAAATCCGAGTCTTAAAATTCTCAGGATGTTACACATTGCATACTAGCTGCTCTAATGGATCCACTAACACAACAACAAGCCTTATCGCACTACATAGGATGGCTACATAGATTGCATGATGTCATTATGGCTTGTGCTCTATCATTAATCAAGCTTTTATGATATCAAACACACTTCACATCACACATGAAAATTCAAACTTAAAGATGAATACAAAATTAAATTAATTAATTCATAAAAGATCAAACAAGGGGTTGGAGATGGAGGAATTGGAATTTCCTTTAAACCTTCAAGCATCAGTATCACTTTCCTCATTGAAGGACGTAAAGACAAGTCTTCCTGGACACACCATAAGTCTACAATCACCATTCTCTCCATCGTCTTCCACTCCACATCTTCATCATCCACTACTAGTTTGCTCAATTCCCCTTTCACAAAGCAATTATACACCCAACTTAAAAGAATTAGTTCCTCTTCTGATAAAACATTGATATCTATATTCCTTCTGCAACATATAATCTCCAACAGCACCACACCATAACTATAGATGTCTATTTTAATTGATGCCAATGCATCTTTATGCCGTCCAGGTGCCATGTAGCCACTTGTTGATTCATCTATTGTTGTGGCTCTTGAATGTTCTGGCATTGATAGCCTTGCAAATCCAAAATCAGATATTTTTGCTGTCCATACTTCGTCCATGAGTATGTTTTGGGGCTTGATGTTGCAATGGACAATACAAACTTCACATTCATCATGAAGATATAAGACTCCTTTTGCTACATCCAATGCAATCTTGACTCTTTGTTTCCAAGATAGACGTATATTACACTTGAACAAAAAATCTGCTAAAGATCCGTTGCTCATATATTCATAGACAAGAAGCTCTCTTGAACCATCAATGCAATAACCAATGTGCTGAACTAGATTTCTGTGATGAGTTTGACCAATTGTAGTGATTTTAGTTTGAAATTCTTTCTCTCCATCAACAACAATGTCTAGCGTCTTCACAGCAATCCTTCTGTTGCTTCCTTGAATCATTCCTTTGTAAACCACTCCAAAAGATCCTCTACCAACTTCTTCTGTGAAATTTCCTGTTGAATTCACCAATTCATCAAAGGAAAAAATTCATAGACTGCAATCCTTGGTAAATCCTAGATTTGCACTTGCAAATAGCTTTCTGCATGAATGGACTTGACACTTGTAGATGAAGAAAATAGACATTGCAAAGACTAGGAAAGCAAATGAAATTGAGCCTAAAGTGAAGATCAGAGTTAAAATAAGATTTTCTTGTGATCAACAAGAACGAAAGGCCTCTTTTGGATTTGGAGTAGTAGTTATGATAATTCCTGAAGGCAACTTGAAGAGGGCTGTGGCTGTTGAATTTGGATTGATTCTGCCAAATCTAAGCGGAAGCCTATACTTCATGCAGATTCCATCTTCATGTAACACTGCCCCACAATCACAATCTTCCTGGCAAGAATTCCCACAAGCTTCCATTTCCAATGAAATAACCAAATAAGGAACAAGGCTTCACTGCATATGTTGCAATGGATTGCTAACATTGTATAGCATCCTTGGATCTTCACTGGTGATACAGTCATTTTTTATGATCTGTTCACAAACCAAGAACATGTTGTTGATGATCCCATTATTGACTGGCCTGAATCCAGGATAACACTTACATACAGCTTTGCCTGTAACGATAGAGCAATAACTATTCAAGCCACAAAATCCATTGACTTGACAATAATCCGAATAGCTTGCCAAAAAATTGGCTAACGAAGCCAGCATTTTTCTTAAATGTGTGAACATACAATCTAAAATTACCATCTACATCCAGTGTTGCACAGTAGATAAAGCGTGTGTTCTATCCAATTTGTCTGCTAGGGGCAATAACCTTAATGGTATTCATATCACTGCCCACGCAGAGAAAGCCTGTAAGATTAAGACTAAGTTGTGAGATAGTTGCGTCCTGCGTATTTGAGGCCCAAAAAGCATCATCGTTCCTTTCACTGTTCAAAGGATAAGCAACAAGATTCCCATCATCAGCCTGCATCCTAAGAACGAAATGTCCACTTGAATGGTTTGATTCAGATAAAACAGAGATCAATCCATGTCCAGCAGATAAATTCTGACTTCCTAATATGGTGTTAGTGGGGAAATCAAAGCTTTGCCAGATAACACTATGATTTCTTCCCTAGAGCACAAATTTCCAGAATCAAGCATAGATGCTGAGCTTGCAGGCTCTAACATGTAAGCAATAGAAGGTTTTTGTCCTGGACCTGTTTACAGAAGAAGCTCACCGTTCATTGCTAGAACTAGCCTTGAATTTGAGGAGACAGGAGGATCATCACGATTTGCAGTCCACACGATTGTGTTATTGTGAAGTGGGATGAATAGTGGGGGAAAGTGAAGTACCGAGAGTTATTTTGTTCGCAAATACTGTTTCAGATCTTTCACATAGAAAAGATAGCAATGGAAGAAAGCAGACATTTGATGCCACGGCGGCAGCCACAGCTACTACATTCAGAGAGAAGAAGAATTGCCAATAAATAAAACAAGTTTTGACCGGATGGCCATAAATAACTATTGTTATCTCTAGTTTTAAAGTCTTAACTACAATAAAAGTGTCATAAGAATTATGAAGTCCTCCCGGGAAGGATCAGAGAAGTTGCATTTGTTATAGTTACTTCCTTATTTCAAACAAGAAAATTACCAAAGAAAAACTATACATAAAAATTATAAATTAAAAATATATTTTCTGGTCAATTGTTTCAAAATATTTAAATTTAAAAATGTTCAGAAAAAATCGAAGACGATTTTTGTTTTTAGTTCATGCATTCAATAATAATTTTTTAATTTGAATTTTCTTATATTCAAATTATTTAATAAATATTACAAGTTGGAAAAATTTTACTGAGTTTATTTAAATATAATAAAAAAGGGGACTCTTGAATTTTTAAATTTTCACTGAAGGACTCGTACAGATTTTCATTTGAATTTGTGACAGAAATGACAAAATTGTCTTCAATTAAATGAACAACATAAATGACTTGCTTTTTCTCATACTATTGTTTATTTACTTACGAAATGTTATTCGTTTTTTTACTTTACTTGTTTATGGCCCTGAAATAAAATAAAATTAAAGTAAGACTATAAACAAATGAAGTAGATAACAAACAATATTGTGTAAGTAAATAAATAATATACAGTATGAAAACAAATAAATCATTTATGTTATTCATTTAAATGAAAGCAATTTTGTTTTTTCTATCACAAATTCAAATGAAAATCGATATGGGTCTTTAGTGAAATTTTAAAAATTCAAGAGTCCTCTTTTTCATTATGTTTGGTTAAGGGTTCCTTATTGAAATTTTCCCTTATAAGTTTTGTCATTATTTTAATATATATTTATATTAAGTTATTTGATTATAGCATTTGAGAAACTCATCCCCTGATTGGTTGGAGGAGAGGAGAGGGAACATGTTAATGAAATTTTCTCTCCAATCCCCTTGTTTGGAGGGGACAAGACAAAGGGAGGCCCCTCCCCTTGATTGGCAAAGAGGAAGAAAGGGAAAATTTTAATAAATTTTTCCTCCTTGAGATTCACACCAAAACCCTCTCCTCTCTTCTCCTCTCCACCCTCCAAACAAACATAAGTCCTTTTAAGCAATTTTGAAAAACTAAAAGTTACTTGGATGAATTGTTTTTACTTCAAAATGTTTATTTGTAGCATTTCTGAAAGTTGACTTATAAAATTTTACAGGTTAAAAAGAAAATATGCCTCTAAACTATAGGTTTATGAGCGTTTAGAATCCTTAATTTATTTTTAGTATAATATTTTACTTTAACTTCTAAAAACGGTATAATATTTCTCCTACTATTAACATTTTTTAACTTTTATCGTTAGTTGACCATAAAAACGCAGAGATTTTATAATTTTTAGTCCTTTTTTGTAATTTCTGATCATTTTCTATAATTTTTGTCATTTTTATAATTTTTTTTATTAACTAACTGTCAAAATTAAATTTTGTTAATAGCAGGAGGAGCAATATTGATCCATTTTTAAAATTAAATAAGAAAAAATATATTAAAAATAAGTTTAGAATTTTAAATATTTTTGGACTTATAGTTTAATAGTTAAATTGTGTTTTAGTAACCCAAATTTTAATATGAGTTACTTTTTAAAAGTTGTTTTTTTGACTTTCAACAACTTTCATTTAATTTTTAGAAAAAACTAATATGTAGGCTATTATAATTTTTTTTTTTCAATTTTGAACTACGTTCTTATAGTTTATGTGATTTTAATCAAACTTTTATAATTTTATTGATTATTTATGACAATCCCTAAAATTTAAAATTCTAATTTTTTAAAAAGGAAAACTACCAAATTTATATTTTATTAAAAGATTATATAATTTTAGAATTAATTACATAATGTTCATTATTCAAAATTTATATAAGTAGATCTTCTAAATAGTTTTTATACATATATATTTAATATAAAGAATTAATAAAAATAAAGGATTGTATTAAATCAATTTTTTTTTTTGGGTTAAAACTATTAAATCAATTTTTCTATATCTTCAAATAGTAACATACTTAATCTATCAAATTATAAGGGCTTGTTAAAACGAATGAAAAAAAAAAACTGTAGGAATCTAACTTAAATTTGAGAAAAATTTAAAAGACCTGTAAATTATTTTTTCCTTTTCTAAATAGTAGAATTTGGTCTGGCGCATATTTTTCAAATCATTTTTAATTTATCAAACTAATTTTTTTAAAAAAAATGTATACTCCCTCTTATCTTTTCTATAAATCATATTCTAAAAATTTTTTTTTTAATCTTTTACATAAGTTACTTTATCTTGATTTTTTAACTTTTTATATATAATTTTAAAAGTACCCTCCAGCAAATTTTTTAAAAAAGTGCAACACTTCAATTTTTTAAAAAATTCTTTTCACACATCAAATCATTTTTTTAAATGAAGGGACAAAATTGAAAATGATTTATTTTAATATAATTTTATCATGTTTAACTAACTCATATTAATTTTGATGAACTAGTTAGAAGTAATTCATAAAAAAAATATTATGAGAAGTACTCCCTCATTCAAAAATATAAAGTATTTTTTGAGAAGTTAGATATTTAAAAATATAAGACATTTTTAGTCTTTCGAGGTATATTTATTGTTTTTTTTAAGTATCTCTATTGATAATGATTTTATATTTATTATAAGGTATTTAATAAGGATAAATATAAAAAAATAGGGTTAATTAAAAATAAAAAATTACTTTATTAAAAGGTGAGATTCAATTAAAAATATTTTATATTTTTAAATAAAAAAATAATTTTTAATAAAGTAACTTTTGAGAAGCTAGAGACTAAAAACCTACTTCACATTATTAACTATGCGCTTACAACTGGCAAGCATTTAAGAGAGTTGAAGGCAACAAATTGACTTGGTCACACGTATTAGACTCAACCCAATGGAAACTACAACAGAAAATTACAACGCCGTCTATTTTGGTTTGTTTTGAGAGTAGCGGCAACTTGAAATCGACTTCCAAGTCCACGAATGACCTTGACGTGCGTCAATTTTATTCGTCAATCATTGCCTAATTAACACAGATGACCTTGACTTTTCGTCAATTTTGTGCTAGTTTGAAAGCTTCATGACTTATTTTAATATCAAAACCACAATTTCATGAAAATAAATTCAAACATACTTATTACATCATAAAATTAATTATAAACTTAAAATTATAATTTTTTAAAAAATATCCAAACACTTATTAGATATGTCAATGTCAGTTATATGAATATAAAATTGTAGTTTTCTTCAAAATACTCAAACAACTTCATGCTTGCTAAAATTGATTATAAACCTATTTGGGTTAAAATATAATTTTTGGCTCGAGCTTCTAGAAGATAGGAAACTAATAGGAGCTAGAGACAACTAAAGCAACACTTGGAAAATAGGAGGAAATGGAGGAAGTTTAGATAAAAAAAGAAGCTAGTGACCCTAAAAGAGTGGAATACAAAAGTCTTATACAAGTTGCTGAATACAACTACATCACTGCTAATATTCAAAATCTAAATCTATAAAAATTGCCCGAGAGGGGAGTGAATTTGGCTAATTAAAAAATTAAAACAAATAATGCAAGATTTACAAGTCAAGAGTGATATCACCTACTAGGCTAAGCGAAAGGAAGGGAAGCTTTGCACCGAATCTTCATCTTGGTTCAACTCTTAACCACTTGAGTCTACATCCAGTCCTTAAGATACTCTTGAAATTTTTTACTATCTCTTACCAAGATTAATCCAGAATTTTGGTTGCCACATTACAATTCAAACTCTTTCTCAAGTTTGTTACTCTCCCCCTTACTAAGATGTTTTAATTCCCTTAAGCTCCCTAAGCTTAATTAACTTTTTCTCTAATGAGAAATATAGAAGGAAATATAAAAAATTCAATACTAAATCACTGCTATGAAAACTCTCCCTTATAGAGGGGATATTCAATCAATGAAGTACACTGTAAAGCAAATGTAATAGTAGAAAGTAGTTAGAGAATGAATGCAAATAGTGGCTCAATATATCTTCACTATCTTCTTCTTCATAAATAAGTTCAATTTATAGTTGGTTCTAAAGATTTATCTATTAGACTCATAAATCTGCCATTCATTACTTCAACTTGGATTCTCATAACTCTTTCATCTTTTAAGGCAATGAAACAATGCCTTTTTGACGGGTTTGCATGTTGTTAGCGCCTTGAGAAAAGTAATGGCCATATGCATTAAATGCTCTGAAAAAGAGTAAAAAGAAAGATACTGGTAGCGCAAAGGCATACAAGTAGGAAGTAATAATCAAGGAATGTTGTAAGAGATTAATTTTTCTCATGGTTGTTTTAGAAACTATATTAGGATGATAGGAAAAAGTACACAACACATTAAAGTTGAAAGGATTAGAGATTGTAGAAGATTTAGGATGCTCTATTTTCAAAATGAAAAAATAGAGGAAAAATACTCAAAGACTTACTAGTAGAAGTCATGACATACCGATATAAGTTTGAAGGTTTTAGATAAGAAAGAGAAGACCTCATACTAGAAGGTGAGAGATATACTGGTAGGATTAATTGTAAAGTACATTGATTGAGGAAAATATCTACCGATAGCACTAAAGACATTTGAGTAGGTCTCCTACTGGTAGAAGTGTTCACAAGATGAACGTTTGAGAGTAGGAGAAGACATTTGTGTAGATCTTACACATACTAGTAAAAGTAAGACCTTTGAATAGGTTTAAGACATACCTGTAGGAATAGCATAATTACATAAGGTTGAGACATTTGGGTAGGTCAGAGATCTTTAGGTAGAAAGGTGGCATACCAGTAGGTATGACATATACCAATATGTTCAAGAACATATCAAAATTCATTTTCAATTAGATTTGAATCAATTCTAAATGGAATAAAATTAAGGTTAAGAGTAATCAAAGAATTTAAGCACATAAACTTTCTTTCCTAAACTTTGAAAATTTTGCTTTGCAAAAAAAAACTTCTCTAACTTTTTGTAATCATTAAAACTAGGGTTCAACGGAATCTTCATTAGACTTAGAACTTGGCTTTTAAGCAGTAAATACAAGAAGATGCATATCCTTCACAAATAGAAAATCCTTCGTATTGCCCTTCTGCAAATGATAATTAGTGTCATTAAAGGAAACCATCCTATTTATATTTGACTCTATCATCCAAGCAATTCAAACAACCCAAACTACTAGGCTTTGATACTACTATAATGAGAAAAACACAATCCAATAATTTATATGTGGTGGAAATAACTTCTTATCACTTTCTAGGATCTTAGTGGAGGAATTAAATAGATATTAAAAAAATAAATAGCACAATTCAACACAAGATATCAAAAATTATTAACATGAAGAACCGCTCAATGCATAAAAGTCATGGGTCATCCTATCTAATGAAAAACAACTCCACCATGATAAAAAAAAAAGGGTAGAAGAGATTCTCAACAAGATTCACAAACAAGTACAAACAACTAACCAAATCATCAAAGCAATAGCATGCTTACAAATGAAAATGAAAAGGATGAAAAACATCTAAACTAGAGGAAAAATGTTGAACTAAATAGCTCTCTCACTAGGCAATGAATTGATAATCCAACCATTAAAAATGACAAACCAAAAGTTTCAAAACAATTAACAAAATTTTAACCTGATCCAATGGTTAACGAATCCATAAATGCAAATTTACTAAAATTATCCTATGAACAAGTAAAAATAGATTTCTTTCCTACTTTTTTTAAATGATTTCCCCTAAATCTTGAATACAACCTCTCTCAATCATCAAAATCTGAACTCTCTCCACTTTAGTTAGTGAGACTCATAATAGCTATGCTTCAATATTGGGTCTTTTTCTACAAAGGAAGAGAGCCCAAACCCAACAAAAAAACACTATATGATAGGAAATCCAACATTATCAAAATACATTAGCCAAAGGAAAAAAAAACCATGACATGCTTAAAGTGAATATGCAACCAAAATGCGGTGGAAGAAAAAACTCAATTCTCCATAAATGCCCAAAATGCAATATATCATGAATGAAGAAAGTGAGGCCTCAAAGGTCAATATATAATGGATTTAGAAACTCCTTTGGCTACTCTCCTAGTAGTGTTGGCTTGTTTGGTAAAATGGAATTAGGAGTAGGGAAGTGGAACTTTAAAAATAGGATGTTTGGTATACTAGAATCCACTTCCATAAAAAAAATGGAACTTGGTTTCTTCCCCATACCTATGTGATCATATTCCTCCTCTCACTTCCTTCCTCATTTGCCATATTTTCCCTTTAACCTTTTCCCCTTACTTTGACCTAGATGTGATGGTGCTTGATAGAGATGGATGTTTTTACTAGAATCAAGAAGTAATGTGCTGTTCACTAACAAATTCGGTGGTATCCCCCCTTTTACATTTGGAATAAGGAAGTGGTGTGCCATGTTAGTCCTTATGATTCTATTTATTGAACTTGTCATTCCCAAACTAGAGCTTCCACTACTTGATGAGAATACTAGATGAGTAGAGCTTGTTGGTCAATTAAGGGTGAATTGGTAGGGGATAGCTTATAATGAGTGTAATGTATGTCTTGACATTACCAGAACATACCATACAATCACAAAAGTTAAATAGGAATCCTTAACCCTACAACCTCATAATAAGAAAAGGGTATAAAATTAAGTTATAAAATAAATTGAAATCTTTAGAAAGAACATTAAAATTTAGGTTCCTACAAACCCTTTTTAAATAAATAATTGAGCTTAACATGTAACATCCCGAATTTCTAATCCTATGTTAATGATTAATTAGGAATGAATTGGTGATTTAATGTAGGGATTAGAGTTTTGAGTTGTGAAGTGACATATTGACTCATTGGAATGTTATATGAATAGATATGAGTAGAAGAGCAGGGTCCTGAAGTAGAGGGTGTGAGCATAGTAAGGATTTTCTTCACTGTGTCACACACCATGGCGGGTGGCAGATGCATTGTGGCACATGGAGTAGAAATTAGATTAATAAGGATGGGTTTAACTTAAAAAAATAGAAGGGAGAAATGTGGGAAGAGAGGTTTAGTATGGAGAAGAGCTAAGGTTGTGCTAGGGCAAGCTAAATCAGGAGCAAGGACAACGTTTCCTGCTCATTACTTATTAGGTAAGTCACATACTGCCTTAACCTCCAAATCTACCCTATTTTCTCTTAGTCTTAACCAATGAGAAAGTGAATTTGGGAATTTTAAGGAGTTGATTTTTTATCCAATAGTAATAAAAAGATTCCCTGGAGTTAAACTAGTGCTTTGTAATTAGTTAAAGTCGAAACGATAAAATTTTAAAGCTTTAGGCAAGGATTGCCCTAATCTAGAGAGAGAGTAGTGAGAGAAAAATTGCTAGACAATGTCAAAGCTTGAAATAAGGGATGATTAGTGGTAATGTGCATATTTGAGTATGAAATGTCAATTTGATAGCAATTAAGTGTTTAATTACGATAATTTGGTTAATAGAGGAATTGACTTTGAAATGCCAATTCTGTATAAATTCTAGTGTGTGACACAAGAATTACGAGAGAGGAGCTTGAATAGGGTTGAAGTTACATGGTCAACCCTTTCTAATGAACAAAGGGTTGAGGTAACCATATAGTTTATTATGTTTATTAACTATTATAACTGTGTAGAAGTGAATGTTAAATTTTAAATTGTGAATTTATGAGTTTTAGCATGAACTCTGCATTGTGGAATGAATTTAAAAATTTATTGATTTCAATGGATATATATATATATATATGTTGTGAAAAGTTATATAAGTAGCGAAAGTTGTGGGGTTTGTGTGTGTGAAGATTTATGAGTGAAAAATCTATATGGTTGGGCTGGCACCATGGGACATCTGGTGCAGCTTTTATAGGTTGTTACCATGGGTAATCCGATACAATATCTTATGGGATTGTTATCATGAGACATCCAGGCAGTCTAACAACTCCTTAGTGCTCGTTAGGGTGTGGTTAGGAGTCAATGACACCTCTATCACAAGTGTGTGAAGAGGGAAAACTATAGTTTATAGGCAGGATAGATTAACTTTGGTTGGGTGTTTCTACTATCGAAAGTGAGCTTAGGTCAACAAGTGGTTGATCCAGAAGAGCCTATGGTTTCATGTTGACGAGCTTTGGAGGATTGATGGATAGTTGATCATGCTGTGGTGTAAAAGTGTTTGAAATGTGATTTATATGCGTAAAAGATAATTTAGTATTGATATGTTATATATATATATATGTGTGTGTGTGTGTGCTATATAATGTTTTCAGTTACCTTGGCATAGTTATTTATGGTAATAGACATTTAATGAATTATATTTAGTTACTGAGATTTTATCTCACCCGTGGTTATTTATATTTTTCAGGTTTTATTGTTAGTGGGTCAAAGGGAAAGGATATAAGCTGAGTTGATATATCTTGCCTAAATCTTTGTAAGATATGGTGTAATGAATTTAGTTGATATCAGTCTTGTATATGTATAAGTTGTCATAGGATTTATACATGCGTATAAGATATGATTGTGGTATGATTTATGATTTTGAACTCCTTAGCCTTGTGTGTGCGTAAATGATGAAATAACTAAAAGGGCTAGTGGACAGATGTAATTATATGTGTATATGAAATGGATGAAGATTATATGGAGTGATTTGGCCTTATATGAGACTAGAAAAGTGAAAATGTGATTTTGGCCCAAAGTGTGAAATTGGTAGATTATAGGTCAAAATTGTGTATGTGTGTTATATTGTGTATGTGTATGGTCAATTAGGTGTATTTTGTCCATTTGGACTTGGTTAAGGCCTAAAAAGTGCTAATGACAATAGGTTTCGAATTGAGATACTTAAGTGACAAAAATTTGACAGAAAATGGTCAAAGTGCACTTTAGTGTCTAATTTTTGATAAAAATATCAGATTGGGATGAAACTAGAGTCATTAGTTAGATTTTAAAATAAGCTTCGTGTGGGCACGCATCTGAACTTTGTATTAAAAAATTGCCATTTGACAACAAATTCAGGTATGTGTGCCGCAATGCATGTACTCGCATGCCGCAGCGCACGGCACAGAGCATGCGATTGTGACCTCTATGCCATATGCTGTGGTGTATGTGGTATGAGCCGTGGCACATGATGAAAATTTTTAATTTATTTTTAAGTGATGCACATGTTTTCTTAACCTTTCATGCACCAAATTATATGCTTCCGTTGTATATGTAATTGTGTATAGGGTGGTATAACCCAAATGATTATAAAATGTTTTCTAAAAATCTTTTATTAGGATCCCAATGTTTTCAACAATTTTAATTCAAAGATTAGAAGTAATTAGTGATTTTTATAGTGAAGTAAGTGTATAGTAATGTTAGTGAGGGCATTACACAACACAGTTCAAAATCATATTTTATAACACAAGGAATTGTAAGGGCAAATCCAAAAATAAATGGCTAAAACAAAGGCCAAATTGTAATTTTTCTAATATGTGGATGCTTGTCATGGCCAGCTAGTTAAATTTCTGACATGCACCATTTCATTGTCTAACCTCTGATTGAAGTAGTTCAAGTGCTTACATGAATTTAGTTCGGTCCTCTAGCTAATGGTACCAATTTCACACTAAAACAACGTCTTGATTGAAAGTTGGATACTCGAATGCAAAAGGATATGTTTATAAGCTTTTACACATATTCGAGGTGCCTAAATGCAAACTATAATGTCCGCCTTGACAATACCAGAACAACACTTAACATACCATTATGATCACCATGATTAATTAAAATACCTAAAATAAAGTCATCACAACCCATAAGTTTAGAAATAGATAGTTCAAAATATTGTGATTCCAAGATAACCTTTTTTGAAAAGCCGTTTGACCTTAAACCATAGATTAAAATATGTTACAAAAGTTAGCGAAAGCGAGAAAGCAAATATAACCTATCAAACAAGCACTAAAAGAGTCATTTTTGATTGTCCAAAGAGTACTCCATCCACCGCAGTTCATATGCCATCCGTTGTGATGGATGGCATAAAGAATGCAAGGTTCTCACTGTGTAATGCACCACAACGTGCATGACTTGTGCCATGGCACATCGTTGCTATCATGATAGCATAACACTTTAGATCTAACTTTTAGAGTGGGCTATTTTGCCATTTGACATTCGATTTAAGTGGTTCACGCATCCATACATACCTCTTTGAGCCCTTTAATTATTAGTACTAGTCTCATACCTAAATATTCAACCATCTAAAATTTGGACACCTAAATCAAAAATGATCTATTTTCAACCTATAACACACGTAAGGGTGTCTAAAACTCACAACCTAGTGTAAATAGCTTTGGAACTACTTGGACCAACTTAAATGGACCGCACACAACTTGATAAACGAATTATATCACAATAACAACCATATATACACAATCTAGTCATCAAAACCCTGAATTCAACAAAATCAAGGGCTAATAATATTATCTCAAATAGCATACTTTGGCCAACCACACATGCAAAACATTACAAGATCATTACTTGCATTAATATCTTGACTCGTGTGAATATTTCAATACAAACACATCATTCTAGGTCGAGATACATACTCATACATCATAATTCTCATGTGAATACAAAGCAATAAGTGATCCTATGTTGGCATAGAATTCATAAGCTATTCGTTATAATATTAAAGCATATAAAGGAAGAGCTATACAAACAAAGCTCTTCAATCCTCATTAATCCCTTCCTTCCCTTTATCCCTGCCAGGGCCCTCACTTATATAATATAATCACAGGGTGAGATAAATATCTCACTAATAGAATAATTCACAATTATCAATTAACATGCATAACCTTAAGCAAGTAAAACTCATATATGTAAAAACACTCATTTATCATATTCAAACATAAGCATTCCTATAATCACAGGTTATTTCTACTCTAGCATGATCATTCTATCATCCAAGCCTCCAGATCACCCCTATTAAAACCAATGGCTCTAATAGATTAGGTGCTCATACACAATGGCCTGAGCTCACCTTCAGTGGTAAAATCACTCAGCTAAAGGTGTCCTCTCCTACTTTTGAACTAGTTTTTCCCTATCACACAAAAGTTAGGGTGTCCTTACTCCAACACCATATCACACTGATGTTAAGAAGCGTAAATCTCCAACATCACATACCATGTGGGTACTAAGAAGATAATCTCTAATACCATACCTTACTAGGCACTAAAGAGGTAAATACTATATGAATTTCCACTACTCTTTCCCAGGGGTGAACTCCCACCCCTTATCACGATCATGCCTAAATTTCTTATAATTATCTTATACTTGTATCAATACAAATTACTCATATAAGAAACTTTCACAAATTCATTGTTTTTAAATCATTTCAAATGCATAAAATCCTTCTTTCAAAATATGCAAGCCTTTAAAATGAATGTATGCAAACTACATATTTACTCATAAACAGTTAAGCACTTAATCAAATAGAATAAATTATTCCATTACCTCAATCCTTTTGTCACAAAAAGTATTACTATAGTCTAACATTTGCTCCACGCAGTTCACATGTGTAACAACACTCAAGCAATACTTAATCTACACAATTAAGCAATAATTGTCTATTATCACTCTAATGAGACCCTAAAATCACTAAATTTTGGATACCCATTATACCAAAAATCTTATTTTATCAACATCAACTCTTTCAGCACACTTTATTAATCCCATTTAGCACCCAAACATATTAATATCACTAATCATTTACCTACAGTATTCCAAAACTCTAAATTTTCACTTTTAGGTTCATCCAAACCTTAACCAAAATTCCAAATTACTACAAAACCCATAAACCTAGGTTCAGAAACTTGATTTAACTTCCCAAAGACCTTAACTAAACTAATGGGTTTAGTCAAAACCTAAAGAGAGATAAAATCAAGCCCCAATCGTACCCAAAACCATCAAAATTTGTATAAAAGAGAGAGGGAGATGTGCAAGAAGCTTGCCCAACAATATTTAAGCTCTAAATGCTTCCAAGATAATATTGGTGATTAGCTCTAGTATCCCTCAATGTCTCTTCCGTCACCTCTCTCTCGTTTCTCTCTTTTCTTCTTTTGAAACAAATGTGATTTCACACCTGATTTAACCTAGATTTTGGCCATGCACTGTGGCATACGGCACAGTGAGTTGGTTAACCTGTACACCATCTAAGCTCATTTCTAAGACTATTTAAAGGTTAAATAACTTTATTAGTGTCCTAAAAACACTATTAATTTATAAATCACCTATTTGACCAATTTACCTTTTTTAAACACTTGAAGTTTCAAGTTGAAAAATTTAGATGTTACATAAGTTATAGTCTACTAGCCTTAATCGAGGCTTGAACCAAGTCTTATGGATCAAAATATACTTGATTGAGCAATCAAAAAAATATAATAATCATATAATCACATTTTGGCCACTAAAACCCAATTTCACATGTACAAAAAAGGGGCATTTTCACTATTATAATCAATGGCCAACCAAGAAAATTCATGTTAGATATAGCAATACAACTAAGGGAGTCAATTGGGTGTTAATATAATTTTTGATGCTTTAAAACTTTTTTTCCCAATAAAACAGACTATTAGAGTAAGTTTTAGCAAATTTAAGTTCTAAACTCTGATTGCAAGAATGCCAAAGTAATTTTCATAAGCTTAATATGCGTAAGATCAGTTTCTAAGTGGAAATCTAAGTAAGGGCATATAAATATATCAAATCCAATTTTACATACTAAAATAAAGCATAAACTAAGATTGCTAAAAATATAAAGAGACAGGGGAAGAGAGATTACAAAACATGATTTATCCTAGTTTAGCTTTAACCATTTAAACCTACATTCAATCCTTAAAACACCTCTAAGATTTCTTAACTGTAATAAAAGCTTAAGTGGGAGGTTGTGACCACAATATAACCATAAGTTTAGTTCAGACACTTGTAAGCTATTACGACAACTCGCTATACTAGTATGCTTTTTCCACCTAAGAGAAAAGCCTCTCTTTATTACAAGGAAAATCTCTCCCTCAACTTTACAAGGATTTTGAGTATGTGAATCATCAATTAAAACTATCTCTAAGAGGAATAATGAGTAAAATGAAGCTTTAATACTCAAATTATGAAGATATAGATGATATTAGCTGAAGAATAATGATTTTCATATAATAAGAGTATAAATAATGTAAATCTCATAAGTCAATGATTTCTGAGCTTCATCCTCAGTTAAAATAAGTTTTGAGTGTTATATTTATAGCCCATAGAGTGAAATAGCTATTAGAGACATGATATGACCATTTATAGCTGTTGGAAATGTGTAAGAGTAAAGCAAAGGTGTAACAACAATTTTTCTACAAAATGCATTTAATGATGTTAGAGCTCTCATTCAAGTATGGACAAGCATGATCCAAGCTTGGATGAGTTATATGTACCTCTCAAACAAGTATGTGTTCTTTGTAGTTGAAGCTTGACTTAAATGATAGAAGGCTTGGTTCTCATTCAAGCTTGTATGGGTCTAATTCAATCATGTTTTAGTTAAGAATCAAGCATGGATTATATCATAAAAGCCATTCAGTGAAGAACAAGGCTTCTGGAGGCTATTTCATGTATGTTTGTAAATGATTCACATATAGATTGGATCATAAAAGCTATCTAATGAAAAATAAGGCTTCTGAAGGCTATTTCATGCATGGATGCATTAAGGATTCATGCTTGAATTGGACATTGAAGCATTTCAAGGCTATTTCAAGCATGGATACCATTTTCATTCACGTAGTATTGGCAGGCATATCTCTTCAAAGAAATTAGAAAGGCTATAACTTACTCAATACAACTTCAAATCTAGAAAATTATATATTGTTGGAAAGTTATTAAAGTCTAGTTTTAAAAAAATAATTTTCACATTCAAATTCAATGTAAGTTTTGAGATATGATCAAAAGAGTGACCAAAGGTCAAATCTAAACACTGTGCAAAATCAATATCTTGATACTCAAATTCTAAAAACCATATCTTTTTGTAGAGAACTCCATTTTCAATAAATTAATTATCATTGAAACTTTATTGGAGTCTATTTTCAAATGAGATATGTTTCACATTAAAATAATTTGTATAATAATATATATGGCTAAAACTATGAACAAAGGTCAAATCTAATTTTTTGCAGAATTCATATTTTTAAGCTTATATTTTAAGTGTTTATAACTTTTTCGACTTAATTTCATTTTGACTAAATAGAATAATTTTAAAAAATTTATGGAGTTAGTAATCAAAACATTTCAAATCTTCTAATATATACATAACCAAAGATGAAAAATATGATTATAAAAAAATTATGTCTCACTCTTTCTCTTAAGAACTAAAATACATGTTTTGATTAAAAATATCTTGAGCCAATATTGTATATCTAAATCAATGAGTTTAACATAAAGACTTCTAGCCTTAGAATATTATATCTATCAACTTCTAGGCTTCCAAGGTGTATTCAAGCTTTTATGAATGCCTTTATTCTTCTTAAGCTCTTCTTGGATCATCTTTCTCTTTATCTTTATGTACTTCAATCATGAGTGTAGCATACAAATGATAACTTCAGTTTCTTCGTCTTCATGCTCACTCTCATCTTCACTTTAGACAACCTTTAAATGATATGATATGAATAAGATGGTTAGTTCAAGTATCAAAATAGAATCAATTTAAGTTCTAGAAAAATATAATAGTATAAAATAACTTTGATGTAGGCAAATCATTTTTTCAAATCTCATATAGTATGGAACAATGCAAGTAAAAACATTTTAAAGCACTTGTTCCATAGTCATAGTTAACTACTATATATATGAAATCAATTAGGCATAACTTCTTGAACCCTAGTTTTGATGATTACAAAAACAAAGTTTGTTTTTTTAGATTAGTGTTATTGGTCAATTCAAGGAAATGAGGTGTTTATGTGTAAATTCTTTTGATTTTCATGACCTTTAATCCATTTCTATTATTAAAATAATTATTTGAATTATTTCCTGTCCATAAATTGGTTTAGCTTGAATTAAATTAATTTAAATTTGTTGTTGAATTTATTCTTGGATGTACCAGTATATATCTTTCACACCAATATGTCAATGTTCTACCCATATGAATCTATTATACCCAAATGTCTTAACTTTATGAGATCTTGACACTTTTACCAGTATGAATGAACTTCTACCAGAAGATGTAGTTTTTACTCAAATGTTTAAGTTCTACCCAAATGACCAAGCCTACCTTGTTTATGATACTTCTATCGATATGTTAGACTCCTACCCAAATGTCTTATGTCTACCTAAATGTCCAACTTCCTACCAAAATGTCCTACTTGTTTCTTAACATAAAGCTTCTATTTGATATCTCTGTCATACCCAAATGTCTCTTTCCTACCGATATATGTCTTCAAAAATAGATGTCTTTTACATAAATCATTCCCATATAACTCTTTTCTATCCGTATAAAGCTCTTCACTGTCTACATCAAAGCATTCATACTACTATAGGTATATCATTAGAGATTTTAGCTATATTTTTTGTAACTTGAATAGAGCATCTTGAAGCTTTTCTAATCTCTAATCTTTTCTACTTCTAAGTCTTGTGTTTACTTTCCTATCATCCTAGAATACTCTTAAACATAGAAATAGATGAAATCAAACTTCTATTCATTCCTTGATTTACTTTTTCGACTTGTATGAATTTTCTGTACCAGTATTATCTTTCTTTTACCTTTTGTCAAAGCATTTAATGCCTATAACTGTTAATTTCCTTAAGGCACCAACAACACACAAACTCATCAAAAAATACTATTTATTGCATCAAACAATGAAAAACTCAAAAGAAACAATAAGAAAGTATTTAACAGAAAATACATGAGTCTAACAAACCTTTTCAAGAATCAACTATAAATAGGACTCATTTATGAAGCACGAGGGAAGAAAAGTTAATCAAGCCAACTTTATGCATTTATTCTGTAATAACTTTTTGATATTACATTCATTATTCTAAGAGCTTCATTGATTGTATATTCACTCTAAAGAGAGTTTTATTACAGTAGTGATTTATTATTAAACTCACTTTGTTCATCTCTGTATCTCACTCTTAATATAGAGAAACTTAAGCGTGGGGAGATTAAGGGTATTTGTAATCACCTTTGTAAGGGGGGAGAATTTCAAACTTAACAAGAAGTTTGTACTGTACTGAGGAAACCAAGAGCCCAGTGTAATCTTAGTGGATATAGTGAGAAATTTAAGCATGCCTTAGGGACTAGATGTATGCTCAAGAAGATAGAGCTGAACAAGGATAAAATCTCTATGCAAATCTTCACTTCTCTTCACTTAGCTTTATTAGGTGACAATGTCCTCTCTTATACTTATATTTTCTTAAATTGTTTTAATTTTAATTAGCTCAATTTATCCCCTTCTCAATTAGATTTTACAATTGGTATCAAAGTTGGTTTGCTCAAATTTAACTTAATAGTTAGAGTTCAAGATCGTACTAATGTCTAATTTTATAAATGATAATCTCAAAGAAGGACTGTTAACCACTAGGCCACCAGCTTTTAAAGGAGAAGACTATCCCTTCTAGAACCTAGGGGCACTTGATAAAGAGATGTTAGACATTGTCACTAAGGGTCCTTACATTTCAATGACAATTGGAGACAATAGGCTGATGAGAGAAAAGAGAAAAGAAGAATAGAGTGATGAAGATAAGTGGCTCTTCAACCTCAATGCTAAAGTTAACCTTACAATAGCTTGTGCACTCAACCATACTGAGTACTATTGAGTCACACATTGTACAATGGCTACAAAGGTGTGGGATATATCAAGGCAAGCTCATTTAAGGAAAATAGAAAGAGCAGTCTCATATATAAGTATAAGACATTCAAAATGAAGGATGGTGAGACCATTAAGGGGATTTATAGTCACCTTCATAAGGGGGAGAGTTTCAGACTCAATAAGAAGTCTATAGTGTACTAAAGTGACCAAGATCCCAGTGCAATCTTAGTGGATATAGTGAGAAATCTCAAGGATACCTTAAGGATTGGATGTAGGCTTAAGAGGATAAAGCTGAACTAAGATAAAATTTTTGTCCAAATCTTTTCTTCTCATCACTTAGCTTTATTTGGTGATACTGTTCCCTATTATACTTATATCTACTTAAATTTTTTTAATTTTTAATTAGCCCAACTCTTGGGCAGATTTTATATAAGTATAGTTAACTAATCCATATTTTTGATCATCAAAACTTGAAATAATGATAATATCCAACAACTTAGTCATCACTGAGTCATATTAAACAAACCCTATCATGCATTTACATGAGTAATTTGGCCACACAACACAATCTCATCAAGAGATACATAGCCCAAGCCAAATTACTAAAATAACAGTCATTCAAATTCATAGAAGTACATATAAAAGGATGATATACACTTAGTTAGCAATGCAACTGTATACATATATACATATGTGTTTATATATATATATATATATTCAATAAAAAGAAGAATCAAAAGTCCACGGAATATAATGAAGTAGAACTCATCTACTCCTTGCCTTCACTTGCCTTCCTTTTACCTTTAGTTACTCTATCACCCATAAAAGTTGTAACCATAGGTAAGAAAAAGTCACAGTAATCAAATAAACTATACTATCTATCAACTAGTTAAATCATAAATGAGCAAGCAAAGTGGGGATAGTAAGACAGATTATATAATCATAATGCCACAAAGAGACATAATAACTGATATTTCATAATGCATGATCCATAATGTCCAACTGAACTTCTTATATGCTTGTAACTAAATTAGTGAGCTAATAATACAACTGGGCCATGTTTATATGACTAAATCAACCTGAGCTCTCCAAATAGGGAATGTTAAGGGCTAAGGCTCCATTGATCATTCAAATCTCAGTTTCTCCCTTTATGAATAATTGAGGTGTCACATACCTAACTATCACTATATACAGTGAGCTTGGACTTCCAAACAAATATAATCGAACACTAAAGCCACAAATAGTATCAAGAGATACCACATGGTTTTATTCTACTCTACCTAGGATGAACCTCCCACCCTCACATATACAATCATGAAACCACATGTTATGATCTATGTCATATAATCACAATCTTACAACCCCTTGTTGCATTGATCCACATTATGCATACACCAATCATGTTTGCATATAGTCAATATAATCAATATCACATGCTAACAAATATCTATATAGTTATATTCTCACATACATGATTATACACAAATAGCCATTTAAAAATAAGGTTATTATTTTCTAAAACTAAATTCCTACTCTACACGAGTTCTAAAACAACTCACACCCATATGCTTGTCCATAACTATAAATACATGTTTATAAAACCTCATGTATTCTCCAACCAATCAATAAGTATAGTACGTCACTCAATTACCTTGACCCATTTGTTACTAAAAGGAGTTACCTATACAATAATCACACCTCTTAAGCTCCCACAAGCTCAATAAATTCCCAAGTAACTATAATCAACACAATTAAATGGTAAATTATTAGCTCTAACATAAGCTTAATGAAGCTACCCACAGCTATTAATTTTTTATTGTTAGCTAAACCAACACTCTAATAATATTTCATTAATTCTATTTGGCTTTCACAAAGCTAATTAACCCTAATTTAGAGCCCACAATGCTCCATGAATACTAAAATTTAACCTAAAGTTCATCCAAACCCTATATCTCAACTCCAAAAAAATATATAATTACTAAACGTAGATGTAGAAGCTTAAATTAACTCCCAACAATCTATTTAAACTAATGGGCTCGTCCAAAACATCCCAATATCATAAATCACAACTCTTGCAACCCAAAATTTGACTAAAAATGCTAAAGAGAGATATATGAGATGTCAAGGGTGTAACATCCTAAGTCTTCAATCTAAGAATTTTAAGTATTTAGAAGGTCATAATGTAATTTCAAGTGAATTTTTTTATTAATGACATTTATAGGAGACTGATATAGTTTATGGATACTTGGACAACCTTAGAAGAAGGCTAAATTGAAGTTTAAGCAGGTCGTGGCATATGGAAAGGCCCAAAATGGGTTTGAGGTTCTCTGTGCAATGTACCTTAGCGAACGAGCTAATACACTGCGGTGCATTACCAATTTCAAGTTTTTATCAAAAGCAAAATGCATCTGATTTTAGCAAGAGAAAGAGAGGGAAATGAGAGAGGAATGAAAGAGGAGACCTAGAGGTAGTTAGGGCATGATCTTAAGGGTATCTTGAAGGCACATTAGGCTTGCTACACCTTGGGTAAGCTTCTTTATCTCCCTCTCCCTTTTATGCAAAATTTATGACTTATGCTGTGTTAGGGTGCTTTTTTTTTATTCTTAGGTAATGGATGAACCCATTAACTTAGATAAGGTCTTGGAGAGTTAAATCAAGCCTTTAATCCTAGGTTTATGACTTTTATGGTGATTTAATTTTTTTTTAATAGGGTTTAAAAAAACCTTATGTGAGAATTTGAGGTTTTTGGATCATGTGGATAGTTGGTTGATAATTTTAGTATATTTAGATGCTAAATAAAATTTTTAGAGTGTTTTGGAAGAGTTGATATCATTAAATAAGGAATTTAAGAGTTATGGGCGCTTGAAACCTCATGAATTTGAGGTTTATTTAAAGTGATAATTGATAATTATTACTAATTTGTGTAGATTGAGTGTGCTTGAACCTTATCGTGCGTAAAGAATGTGTGGAGCTAATGTTGAATCACAGTAACCCTTTTGTGACAAAGGATTGAGATAATAGAATAATTATACTATTCAATTATATTGCTTAGTTATTTGTGAGTAGATATGTAAATTTTCTACTCGTGATTTGAAAGCATTGCATATTGTGAACTACAATTTTGTGTATGTGAAATAATTTTCAAACTATGATATTGTGAAAGTCTTGTATGAAATTAATGAGAATTGGGAAGGAATATGTGTTTTATGAGTTGTGTGAGCATGATCTGTAATACGGGGTGGGAGTTCACTTATAGGAAGAAGTAGTAGAAGTCCATATGGCATGTATCTCCTTAATGCCTAGTGAGGCATAGTGTTAGAGATTATCTTCTTAATATCTAAGTAGGATATGGCATTGGAGATTGACACTCCTTCACATCAGAGATATAGTGTTAGAGTAACAATACCTTGATTTGTGTGTGATAGGGGGAGACCATAGTTTGAAAGTAGGATAGGATACCTTTTAGTAGGTGATCTTACCGCTAAAGGTGAGCTCAGCTATTGTGAATGCACATTCGGTCTAAGAGCCTATGGCTTTAATTAGAGGTGATATGGAGGCTCAAATGGTAGAATGATCACGCTAGTGGTAAAAAACTTGTGCTCATAAAAAGCATATAGTTGAATATGTTAAAAGAGTATTATTGAAGTATATAAGCTTTACTCGCTTTTGGTTGTGCATGTTAATTTATAGTAGTAAATTATTCTGTTACTAAGATATTTATCTCACCTTATGATTATATTTTATAAGTGAGGGCTTTGATAGGAGCAAAAGGAAGGAAGGCATTACCAAGGATTGAGGTTTACATTTGTATAGCTCTCTTCTCTGTTATCTTGAGTTGTAACGAATATATCATGTTACTATACCAACTTAGGATCATTACATTGTTTTGCTATCATTTATATGAAATTCTATGTAATGTGTGTGTATATCAGCCTAAGCTTGTAGTGATTGTGATAAAATGTGTGTGAAATGCCAAG
The DNA here is from genome assembly GCF_029017545.1 of Prosopis cineraria. NCBI lineage: Eukaryota > Viridiplantae > Streptophyta > Magnoliopsida > Fabales > Fabaceae > Prosopis > Prosopis cineraria. Next base: position 24,921 of record NW_026556809.1, read on the forward strand.
ATACTATTACAAGTAATATGATTGATATGTTTATGTGCTGAAAAGGGTAAAATGATTATTATGTTGAATTTGATCCACCCCATTACATTATTAAGAATTTAGGGTTTGATGGTCATTTTGTGTGTGAAAGTTATCTGTATGATATGATTAGACTTGTATGTTGTGTGTGGTCTATTTGAGTTGGTAAAAGTGGTTTTGAGGCTAATGGTACTCGGTGGTATGAATTGGACGCCGTTGAATATATTTTAAGGTGAAAACGAACCATTTTAGGTTCGAATGTCTATCTTTTTAATAGATGATTGTTTGGATGTAAGATCAGTGCCATTAGTTAGAGGGCTCAAAGAGCTTTGTGTAAACACTTGAATCGCTTAAATTGGGCATCAGATGGCAAAATGATGTGCTCCAAAAATTTATAGTGTTATCATGACAAGAGTTTGCTGTCATGATAGCAGTTGCACTGCGGTGTAATGCTCATTGAGGGATTTGTCCCTTTATACCATCTGCTATAGTAGGTGTGACCTATGCCACTGATGATGGATCAATTTTTGAAGAAATTCCATTCTTTTTCTACTTATTTTCAAGTATTGATTAGTTTTCATGCTTCCATTATCATGTATTACTTGTTTTAAACTATAGTTTGAACTTAAATAACTCATGGAAAAGGATTTTCTTAGGATCCCAATATTTTAAACTAATTACTTTTAAACCCTTATATTGTGGTAAATTTTTCTTAGGATTTTAATTAATCTAGGTTATAATAATGGCATGTTAGAGTATTATCTTGGTAATGTTAAGGCAGATATTATAGGAACTTAACCAACTTGAATCAAGCTCAAAATACTCCATAAGTAGTGTAGAATGCTAGCCCCAATAGAGCTTTCCTTTACCCATCGCATCTCCCTCCTAATTTCTTTCCTTTTCTATCTATCACAAGCACCTGTAACAAAGTTAATGAAATATCTCATTCGCTATAGTGAAAAGGGACATTTGCCACAGTGAGCAACCCAGTTCAACTAATATATACTGGGCCATCACTTAGGTCTAAAGCTAGTAAGCCTAATAACTAACCTCACCCAGCTCTAAAGCTGTCCAATAGATCCAATAGGTCCATTAGTGACCTAGAAATTCAACAAACTCAATTATTTCATTAATTTACTAATTTACCTTTATGATTTTTAATAAAATCCTCAATAAAAATTTCATGATGTTAGAATCAGAGGATACTTGAACCTTTTTTTTTTGAGTCAATTGGTAACTAAAAGGCACATAGAAAGAGCTTAAGGCTCAATTTTTTTTTTGGGAACAAAGTGCAAGCAAGAGTTAATTCAGAGAGATTGGATCGATTGTTAAAGAGTTGACTTTGATGTGCTGCGAGAGTTTGGGTCATAAAGGCTATGATTGAGTTTAGTAAATTTATATAAAGGAATATGAATTACCAAGATAGAATTTATCCCTCGCATTAATTGAGAGATATTACTGGGCCCCTCAATGAGTAAGATTGAAAAAAATATATGGTCATACTATAATGGAAAGGGTTTTTTCATTGTTATAGTCAATCCACTTAGAGATCAAGAAAATAATGATCAAGCAAAAGAGAATGATAATTTCATGTCTCACACTTGACCAAAATATTACGTGACAAAAGAAATATGATACGGTTATATGATAGGTTACATCAGATCATCAATCCTCATATGAATTGAGTAGTTAAAATGTCTTGCTAGAGGCTACTTGTGACTTATGGGCTAGTAGCATAATTAGCTTAATGCCAACTTCATATGGGCCTATAGTGTCGCACACAAGAATAGCTCAACTTGAGCTATAATGTTCAAGTTTATTAAATCTAGAATATATTTAGATTCAATGAATGTAATGCTTTATCTAAGGTGAACAAATTATATATATATATATTTATTTATTTAAATATTTATTGATAAATATATATATATATATATTTATATGAAATATAAAATTCAAAATATATATATATATATATCGATATTCGTGTGTGTGTATCTAATATATATATGTATGTATGTATGTATGTGATATATAAATTTCAAATATAATATATATACATATATTTTTTCAAAATATATATATAATATTTATATCTAATATATATATATATATATTATATTATTATGTTAGTTGTAAATTTAGTTTTATATGGTAAAATTAAATTAATAACTAACATTATATAAGAAGATATTATATCAATTTTATAATTTGAATTTATAGGATAAATTTGAATTAAATATGATATCATAGATTAAATTTATAAGATAAATTTAATTTTATTTTGCTAGCTCAAGATATGATTTTCGAAATAATTATGATTATTTTCAAAAATTCAAAAGGAAGACAAAAAACTTAATATATATATATATATATATATAGAAGGGGACATGCTTGAAGTAAGCAAAAAATAGAGAGGCTCTTTGTGGCAAAACTCTAAGAGCCATGAAAATTCTCTAGAAAATAAAAGGAGCGTCTGATTGATGGACGGACGAACATTAGATACAGAAGAGCTAGCACGTTACTTGTGTGGATACTAGTAGAGAGAGCAGATCTATATTGTTAGCTCCTGAGATCCAACTACTTGAAGGCAACACGTGAGATGTAAAGTCCTCTCATATGATCTAGACTTTACCATCTCAAACAAACAATCATAATACAATATCAAAGTAATAGCCATCAAATTGTTCTCAAAATATGAGATTTTGACTTCTTTGAAAATATGCTCAAATAAGAGGGCTAACAAAAGCAAAAATACAAATTTTAACTCAAAGGAACATAATTACTTTTCTACAAACAGGTGCCATGCTACAGCATGCACCATCATGTGCTGTGGTCTATATGATGGTAATTTTGCTGTCAAATAATAGTTCATAGAAGTAAACTTCCACCTTGTTCTAATTTCATATCCGATGTTTGATTGGAGTGATTCAAGCGCTCACATGAAGCTTTCAACACATTCTATCTAATGAGGTAAGTTTAGACATAATCAAAATGGTCCAATCTAAAATTGGATAGCCAGGTGTAAAAAGTTACTTTTTCTTTCAAAACTAGCACCCTCAGTATTCAATTCTCAATCCTGGTCCCATTAGACCACTTTAGGCCTTAAAACTAAGTCCAAAAACGACTAGATACACTTGATTAACACTCAAATCACATATAACACATCAAATACTCATTTTGACCTCTCGATGCTGCTTATGTACTTGTAGACTTATATGAGGCACGAATGTATAAAACACATACACTCAAATACTTGTTCCACTTTCAACCATCCACCTTTCACATATAGAGCTAAGCCTCACCATATGGTTAAAAATCACAAATATGCTTGACTCATACAAATGGGGCCAAGCCTCGCCATTTAGTCAAGATCCACACCACAATACAATTCATCACATCAATTCACACACACACATATATTTATACTGGAACAAGTTATACAATATAATATAAACTTGCTTGGATATCATCTAGGCTTACCCACATATCTACCATTATGATACACTCGACGAGATGCAATACCACATATACAAGTAAGTTCTCAACAATAAAATCATATATTCTTATTCACATACACTTATGCATCCTAGTTAGCAACTAGATCTTTAATCACATAGTTATACATTCATTATATAACTAGGTAGTCATACCACTACTAATAAAGGCTACTCTTTCCTCATTTCCATTCTCGGCCTTCTCGTGGTCTCTTTATCTGTACACAAATGTAACATAGTGAGCCTTACACAAAACAGGGCCCATTAAAACTACTGTCTCAGTTTGAGAATCATCAGTATAAGTTGTCTCCTGGGTCCCCACTAGCAGAGCATTCTCAACGCTTAGATTGTTAGGACTTTTAGCCTTGCAAAGAGTAAGACCACGACCCCTACCCTAATCTAGGGTACACTCATGGATCATTCTCCTAAGTCTTCCTGATGGAGCAAGCTCTATGCTCAAGACCTTCAAGACTTCCTAGCCTTGCACAAAGTAAGGCTGCGACCCCTACCCTAGTCTGGGATACACTCGCAAATGTAAATGCACATGTCTATTCATATGTCTCTTCTCATACATTTCAAGCATCACTCCACACACCCGCATGCGTATTCTTTCACAACTTTTGCTACTCTATCAATTCACAAAAACATAATGCACATAGTTATATAAAATACTTGTAAACAATTTCACAAACTAATAAGTAGAAGGGTTACTCCAGTTACCTTTTACCCTTACTATCAAGGGTTACCGCTCTCACAGTCAACTCTCAAAGGTATAGTTACCCATAAGCAATTGCTTAATGCTTAATCTATAAAATGGGGTTCCCTTGATCTGTTCTCTAGCTCAAGGCACAATACCATTTAGCCAAACCATACTAAATAATACATATAACAATTTTAATGGCACTTCTTATATCTAAATGCCCCATTAATCAAGTAGTTACACATCCTCAAGCCATTAAATGATCAAACTAACCTCTTACCTCATTTATCAACCAATTTTCCCTTTCTAACCTAGTCGTTTAAGCTAATTTAAGCCTATACCCTTAAGGTTCAACTATTTAACTTCAAACTAGTCACAAAACCCTTAGTTCATATCCAAAACCTATTTTAACCTTTTTCCTCATATTTTAACTCCTTATGTCAATTTAGATGTCCTTTTTTTTCTAAGGAATTTTTATGGCTCTCAGATGCTTTTAACATCAGGAGACTTTCTCAATATTACTTATTATCTTGCACGTCCCTTTTTCTATATATTATATAGACTAAGGTTCTTGCCTTCTACATAAAGAGTCAATGAAAAAATTAGATTAAATTTATCTCATAAAGAAAATCTATAATATCATATCTAATTCAAATCTACTCATAAATTCAAACTATAAAACTAATTAAATATTCTTTCATATTATGTTAGTTATTAAATTTAATCTATATATAAAATTAAATTAACACTAACACAATATAATATAATATATCAGATAACATATTATATTATATATATTATACACAAAAATACACAAATATATATTGTGAATATATATGTATATATGTATATATTATATTATATTTTAAATTTTATATATATCATATACATATATATATATAATTCATTCTCCTTGGAAAAAATATTACATTCATTGAATTTAGACACATTCCAGATTCAATGAACTTGGACATTATAGCTCGAGTTGAGCTGTTCTTATGTGTGACCCTATAGGCCACATAAAGTTGGTAGTAGACTAATTACACTATTAGCTCACAAGTCACAAGTGGCTCTCTTAAGACATTATAACTATCCAATTTGTATGGGGATCGATGATCTGATACAACCTATCATATACCCATATCACATCCCTTTGTTGCGCAATATTTTCAGTCAAGTGTGAGACATAGAATTGTCATTGTCCTTTACCTAATAATTACTTTCTTGATCAATAAGTGGACTGATATAACAATTAAAAAAGCTCTTTCTATTATAGTATGGCCATACATTTTCTTTGTCTCTCTCATTGAGAGGCCTAATAATATCTCTCAATTAACATGAGGGAAAAATTCCACCTTGACCACTTATATTGCTCTGCATGAATATCACTAAACTCAATTATAGCCTTTATGATCACTCGATCAAAGGTGACTTTTGACTAGATCAAAGTTCAGTGGTCATCATGCAGGAATCCACGATGATCTCAAGTTAAAAGGCTCATGATATGGTTACATATGAGACAAGCTTATGACTTGCACCATACAGCTTTCTCATAGCAAGTTAGTCCAACATCTTCTACTCTTTCAAGTGCCTACGACTTTGATTTATATATCTATAATATAATTAAAGTAATATTAGTCTTGTTTTACTATGATCCCTCATAGATGACCGATTAGGGACATTTAAGATAATTACTATAGTTTATCCAATGATATATTTATATAGTGAACATTCAATTGATATGATAACAAAGGAGAAATTCATTAAATAAACAATGTGCATAGTATAATGATTGGCTCTAGTATACAATTTCCAACACCTAGATCACATGTCAATCTTAGAAATCCATCAAACTGATCAGCAAATCATCTATTCTCGAAAGTGGGTACTTTTCTTTGTTGTCACCTTATTCAATTGCATGAAATCAATGTATAACTGCAGGCTGTTATCCTTTCTTAACGAACAAAACCCCAAGGTG